>NC_056729.1:306701834-306859334 GCF_019279795.1 Protopterus annectens
AATCAACTTACTAATTCTGACAGGCATTTTGAGACCACAAACTTTGTAAAACAGGATTGCTTATACTAGCCAGGAACAACGATAGAGGTATAAGGTAAAACAACAAAAGCACAGATGCACAATATATGGGGATAATGAAAATGGCACAGAAGATGGATGTAAGTACATTGTGCAATACAAACCTGTAAGAGAAACGGGTTATGGAACAAAAATTACCTGTCCAGACAGTAAATAGATGAATTTTTGGTTGCAGATTTAAATGTGAAATATCTGACTTTCAGTAAATATACAAGTATAGAAAGGAAAATGTTAGTGCTGAGTGGATGTCTAAATATTAGTGTTGAGTGAAAGCCTGACTGACTGGTAGTGAAACACTGCCCAGCAAATTAAATAGGTTCATAGGTAGGTACTAGGCTATTGACCCTGGGGCCTATACAAGCCCAGCCAAAAAGGTACCTTGGCTTCTGCCACCCAAGAAAATTATTTTCCTGTGCTACTGTCGGGCAAAGCCACAGAGGTGATCCCCAGGGTGAATTTCCTATTTCCCATCCAATCATCAAGATTTTTCTCGAAGAGTGCTAATGAGAAGCTTTGTTTGATATAGGTAGGTAGTTTATTCCAGAGTATGGGAAGTCTCTGGGACAGAAATCTATCCCTCCGGCATTTTCTGTTTATTGTGGTGACAAGGTTTAAATGCAGTTTATATGGATAAAAGAAAGAAAAAATACTTGTGCATGCCCAGGCTGTTTGGTTATTGCTAGTCAGGAAATTCCCATCAGGATGCCTGTCTTCTACTTTAATTATGAAAAAGTGCCAAAAATAAATTAAAATGAAAGCCTTTCCAAAGATTGAGAAGGTGCAGAACATCCTACATGTATGAAATGAGTATAAGTCATGTAACACTGGAGCAGCATTGTAGTTCATGCTGCAGAGGGCCAGAAGGAAAGTGTAATAAGCATTGTAATTTAAGGGTACCTTTGGTTGAGGGTGGCTGAAGTTAAGGGATCAGCTCCTCATGCATAGCTTGTTAAAAGTTGTTAATGCTCATGTGTATTTGTATGGACAACAAGTAGTTGGCAGTGAGACTTCCAAGATGGATCAACATCAAATAACACCTTGTTTCTAGCTCTCCCAATGTGAAAACAGAAACTCAGCAGAGATGGTCAGTAGACTTGTGCTTATGGGTAAATTTCAGTAACTGGCTATGCCAGAAATAAAGAAATACAGAAGACCTGGAAAAATCAGCTACAAAAAGTGTGGAAGAAACACAGACTGGGGAAAGTTCTGCAGCTGTTCAGCAAAAAGCAATGCAACCTTCAGACATGACTTCCTACAGGAACATATAAGACAACTACGTACAGACCTGATTAAAATAAACAAAACACTGATGGAGTATATCAACACAAACAACAAAAAGCTGGAAAAAAATGGAAAAAGCTTTAAACATATATTCAGATGAGATGATAAAGCTGCAAAATTCAAAGGTCAAAATGAAGAAAAGGCTGGATGAATATGAGACTACTCAGGAAGAGATGTTTCAAAAAATAATAGAATTAGAGGACAGAGCACATAGGGAAAACTTGAGATTTTTAGCTATTTCAGAAAAGCTGGAAGGAACAGACTGCGTTAATTTTATGAAAATACAAATAAGCAACTGGACTGGTATTCAACAGCAGGAGTTGTTAGTTGAAAGGGCACATTGTATGTATGCTCCAAACCTGGCTATAAGAAAGCAACCTGGACCTTTAATAGTAAAGATGAAATTCTACCAGTAGAAGGAGTTGATTCTGACAAAACTGTGGCAGAACGACAAAGTACTAAAAGTGGGAGAGAGCAAAGTGTTTGTGGAGAATGATTGCTCATTGTACATCAGACTGAAGAGGAACACATTTATTCCATGATTCAGTGAATGCTGAGATGCAGGAGTGAGATTCAAACTGCTGTACCCAGCTGTCTTTGAGATATTTTTCCCTGGAGGAAAAAATAATTTTTTAATGAAGTACATGCCAAGGAGGAAAGGTTTGTCCAACAAGAAGTAAGCTGTGAAACAAAAGTAGATTCTGCTTCTTGTTCTTCTGGCAATAAAGGCCATAGAGAGGTTGCACCGGTGAAACATTTTTAAAATTTTCAACAGTAAATGTTGGAGAGAAGGAAGGGGGCATGGGAGTTGACTAGAAGAATCAAGAATACATTGGAAATGAAGCAGAGACAGGATTTTGGAGATGAACAGTAATAAAACCAGTAACTTAATATGGGATTACAATGCAATAATTATATTTTTGAAATATGATAGAACAAGAAAATCTGGAAATATGACTTTTTCAGAATCTGTTGGACTTATGGGAGACACTAAAGCATATGCCCCACTTCATGTCATTAATGTTCAGAAAAGTGCTTTGGGGAGAGGAAGAGGAGGAAAAATTAACCCTAAGTAAAGATTTTTTTTCTTAAATAGTACAAATTTTGTGGCATGTGGTTTTCTTTACATGCTATAAAGTACATTTTTTCAGATATTTTTAAGTGCAATGGGAATTGTAAACAGGTGCTGCCATTCTTTTTCTTTTTTTTCTTTCCTTTCCCTCTTTCTTCTTGTTCAGTTTAAAAAAAAAAATGTAGTCTCTGCAATGCAAAAAAAATCCTGGTTAAAAAGCATGATAAAAGAAATATTAATGTGCTTTTTCTCATTCTTGCCTTCTTCCGTGGAGGTCTGACTGGATTAAAGACCTGAGATTGATTTACTAATACATTTTAAGAGAGAGCAAGTAAATGAAAAAGAACATTGAATATTATGAGTCTTTTTTTCAAGCAAATACATATATGCTCAGTAATAATTTTGCAACTGGTCTTCATGTTTCCATGGAAACAATCTGATAAAGGTAAACTGGCTGCCTGGTTCTCATGTCTCCATGGAGACAACCTGATAACAAGAAACTGGCTATGGTCTGGTGGAGAGTGATTGGCTGAGGAAAAAAAAGAAAAGAGAAATTGACTAGGGGATAATGTTCTCTGAAAACATTCAGGGGTTTTCCCATGGTAGATAATATTTTCTGAAAGCATTCAGGGGCTTTCTCAGCTGGGACAGCTATAAAACTAAGAGAAAGCCAATCAGCACTTAGTAGAAGCACAGGCCGCACAATGCGTCTTAGCATGGATAACCTTTTTTTAACTTTTTTTAGGTTAACTTAAGTCTATGACTGTGGCTGTCAGTTTGGGGCTTTTGTTCCTATTAGGAGGGTAAAACTTCAATATTTAAATGTGTACATAGTTCTGAGTGTTATTATTACATTAATAGATTTATGTGGGTATTGGGGGTGTTTTTTTATTTTTTGAGGGCTTTCAATAAAGCAAAAAGTTTTATAAGATGTAACATAGGCTCAAATGGATATCACAAGAAACAAACTGCCAACAGTGTATGCATGTAACACAAAAGCTGGAACTAGACATTTAAAAAAGGTATTATATATAAAAGGTGGGAATAATAACTTTTTAATACAATGATGGCTTTTGTAATGCATTTAAATGTAAATGGCCTCACAGATAAATACAAAAAAAGAAAGAGTGGTGAACTATATTAAACATGTAGAGTGCAAATAACTATTTTACAGGAGACACACTTAGAAAGAACTGAACATGTGAATTTGATAAAGAAAGGTTTTCAGTATAGAAGCGAAAAAAGCTTGGCCAAACAGGACCCGGAAACCAAATAGTGCAAATGCACTCGTAGCAATAAGTCACTGTAAAGCTTAATAGTTCAAGCCTTTATTCGATAAAAAGTTAAATAAATCACAAATAAACCAAGTGCTTTTGCTCGGTAAAATACCAAGCTTTTTCAAGGTGCAATTACAAAATACTTCACCACTAGACTTTAAATAATCACATAATTAATCACATGACATTGTGAATTAAAATAGCAACCTGTTAAGGTTGTAAAATTAAGAACAATGACAAAATTCATTTAAACAAATGGTAAAAGTTGTTTAAAATATGTCAAACTTAAAAAAATCTTTGCCTACCATTAAAAAATATTATTTAAAAACAAATAATAAATCCAATCTGCTTGTCAAAATATAACTACAAGACTTAGAATGTGTTGGGTGTTGAATTAGCTTTTCACTGAACCCATAAATTCTTAACTGTGATACTAGATTGAAAAAATTATGTAATAATACAATAAAATTTTTTTTCATTCTAGGGAACCTAAACATTTAGAACCCTATCCAATAACCAAAATCCATATAGTAAAAATAAAACTACAAAATGTTATCTCTGACTAGATGAGCCTTCCATCTGTTAGCCACTAAAACATCTTAGTGAACAAAAAATTCTTTACAAACGGGCCTGTCTAAGCTTCAGAACACTGCTGATATTAATGTTCTCATTTAAGCCAGGAAGCCGGCTGGAATCAAGTCTCAGTTGCCAAACTAATTCCTGGTATTCAAGCCTGGTTTCCCAGTTACCACCCCTGATGTCAGGTGTAATCTGTTCAAGGACCATAAATTTCAAATGCATGTTCTCACATAATAAAGAATGTTTATAAAAAGCATTACTTTCCTTGTGGTTTGTAATATCATTAAAATGTTCATAAACTCTTCTCCTTAGAACACGCTCCGTTTTGCCAACATAAAACCCACCGCATGTTACACAAAAACCTAAATACACCACACTCTTTGATCCACAGTTAAAGTATTTAGTGGAAGTGGCTCTAAACTTCTTAGAAGGCAGGTAAAAATCACCAGAATTTAACATGGCGTGGTATTGTCTACAACTGCCACATGGATACGTGCCAGGTTTCCTGTTATTTCTATTTGTTGGAGCCTCAGGTCTAACTTGCAAGAGCTCTTTTAGATTCGTGTTTCTCTTTGTAACAAAATGTGGGTTAATTGGAATGTGGGTTTTAATATCATCGTGTGTGCTAAGAATAGGCCAATAATTATGAATAATTTGTTCAATCTTGTAAGAGTTAGCTGAATATGTGTGTATAAAACTGTTTTCAATACTGGAGTTATTACTACCCATGTTCTTGGTATGAGTATTCAAACCAGCCCCTAACAGAGGGGGGGTAAAGAGTGTCTCTACTCTGATTAACTTCCAGGATTAAACTTTCCAAAAGTGTAATGGGGTAACTCTTTTCTAGAAAAAAATATTTTAAAATGCCAACTTCTTCAAGGAAACTTTCCAGGGTACTTGACATACGTAAAGCTCGAATGAACTGCCCTTTTACTATTCCCTTCTTTTGGTAAAATGGATGTCCACTCTGAAAGTGGAGATAAGAGTTAGAATAGGAATTTTTCCTATATAGCATTGATTGAAAGCATTGACTCGTATAATCCTTTAAAAGAGTGATATCCAAATAATTGAGTTTATCTTTGTCTATTTTGTAAGTAAACTTAAGAAATGTTGTGGAGTCATTAATGTACTGTAAAAAACTTAGACTGTTCTCAGTTCCTTTCCATATAATACAGATGTCATCCAAATATCTTCTATAGTGCAAAATGTCTTGATACCACGCACTTGTAAAGACAAAGTTCTTTTCCCAGTAATAGAGAACAATGTTAGCATATAAGGAGGCACAAGGGGCACCCATAGCCACCCCTTTCCTCTGTCGGTAAAATTCACCATTAAAGTGAATAAAATTGTTCTCTAATACCATTTCCATTAATTCCAAAATAAGGTTGGTAATTTTAGGGCTAAGATCTGTCTCTGTTGTTAAAATATAACCAAACCATTCTAGACCTATTTGATGTGGAATGCTTGTAAAAAGTTCCACTACATCTATTGTAACCATTAAAATTTGCGAGATAAATAAATTCTGATTACATAATGTAAGAAAATACCATTGTTGTTGGTGGGTCTTGATGCAGAGAAAGTATTGAGTAAGCTGGGACTTTATGAGCAGGGCAGTGGAAGCATTTGTATTTCCTGAAAAAAAATATAAGGTTGATTAGGAGGATATATGAGAGATTTAAGGTGAAAATTAAAGTGGGTGGGTTCCTCTGTGAGAATTTCTGCTTGAACAGAGGAACCGGACAAGGGTATCCACTTTACCCTTTGTTATTTGCATTATATTTAGAACCATTGGCAAAGAAAATAATGGATGCAGAAATTCAAGGATATAATTGGTATGGCAGTCAAGATAAACTGGCTTTATTTGCAGACAATGTTATTTTCTAGCTGACAAAATGGGAAAGAGATTACAGTGTTGTGGAACATTTTGAGACAGCTTCAGATCTTTTTGGGATACAAAATTAATGAAGCTAAAAAAAAAAAAAGCAAGAGCAGTAAATTATGTACCCACACATGAATTGTTTCAGGAATATCCATATTTATGGGGACAAGATAAAATGAAATATGTAGGAGTAAGGATTAAAATTTATTCTAGTGTGGCAGCTAAGGATATGTGGAAAGAGACTAAGCTAAAGATAATACAAAAACTGAGAAAATGGAGGCTTTATTATATGGAAAATGAGATACAAGCAGTTAAACTGTTTTTAGTCCCTTCAGTCTTATACACAGGTCAGGTATATTTTTATCAACCGGAGGAGATGTTGTGGATAGCAATTAATACAGAGCTGAAGGACTTTATCTGAGAGGGGAAGATGGCAAGAGTCAAGTGGGATAAGCTGATTTTTCCAGTAGAACAGGGCAGATTGGGTTTAACCAATTTGAAGGGGCATTTCAGAGCTGCACAGTTAAGTCTCCTATACATAACACAGGCAGATAGCTATATTTCAAAGTGGAAAGGGATGATGATGAAACGGGGGGGATGCTCAAGGTATAAGGAGAGACTGGGATTTTGGATGCAGGCCTTTAAGGAAAATAACAATAATCCTGCAGAATACTATATCCATAAAATAGCAGAATGTATTCTAAGAAATAAGCCAACACGGGATTGGAGAAAGGAGATTCTGCCGATAGGGATGCTTGCAATTAGGGATATAAACAATAGGCAAGAGCAGGCTTGAATTTATTGGAGAAAACTGGCAAAGGAACCAAGAAACTGGAAGTAAATAACTAGAAAGGGAAAGATGATAGAATGGAAAGACACTAAGAATGTGTTTGGAGTGCAGGTTAGAGATTGCCTTGCCTGTTAGGAATTGATATCACAGTATTGGCAAAGAGAAAGAAATAGGTGGGTCCTAGATGAAAGATCAGCACTGGTAGAGTTTTTAATAGAACCTAGAACAGAAGCTGCCGTTAAAAAAGGAATAATTAGTACAGCACATAAAATATTGCATGCTAATTATAAAAATCAATCAGAGGAGGTTAGAAAGGACTGGGAAGAGAGATTGGAAAAGCAATTCACAAAGAAATAATGGGAGGGTATATGTATGTCTCCCAAACATGCAACAAAATCTAATAGATTTAGGGTTTTGCCTGGAAATGTTTGCATAGATATTTCTATACCCCAAGTAGACTCCAGAGAATTTTTCCATAGTCAGCAAATGTTGGAGGTGTGACAGGGAAGAAAGATGTACTTGGGAACATATTTTCTGGCAGTGTAGTGAATTGGTGGACTTTAAGGATTGCCTGTGGGATGCACTGTTGGAGATACTGGGTGGGCAGATTGGTCTAACAAGGGAAATGACTTTTCTGAGCTATGATACAGAATCGAAACTGCCAAGGCATGGTGAGGCCTTGCTGTGTCTAATAATGGTGGCTGCCAAAAATGCAATTACTAGAAAATGGAAATCAAAATCTAAACCAACTATACTAGAAGTAGTGAATATAGTTCACATTCATAAGCCTAGTACGTATTATACAGCAGGAACTTCTCATTGTAACATTTGTTAATGTCTGTTATGTACTTCACAGATAAAGATTCTAGTTGTCTACTGATGTACTATGTTCTTCATCTGTAAATATGTTGTAAGTAATTGCTATGTTAAATTGTTAATCACTATGTAATCCAATGTAACTACTGTCTGTTTATTTTAACTGTGGAGCTTTTCTCCCCGGGCCTCCGCTGAAAATGGACCTACGTCCAGTCGGACACTCCCGGTCAACACATTTAAATAAATAAATAAATAAATAGTAACAGAAATAAAACAACTGGAAATGAGATCTTTAGACCAAGGTAGGAGCAAACTGCATAGGAAAAAATTGGAATTGTGGGAACAATACATACAATGGAGGAATGAGATTTAAAAGGCGGCAGGACTTAAATGAGCTATGTAATGTTTGACTGAAAAAGATTGGGTAGATTATAAGTGATGCATAATGTTTGCAACTGGGAGTGTGTCAGTATGGTTTGTGATGTAAAATGCTTGCAACTAGGATTGTGTCGGTGTGGTTTGTTTTCATTTGTGTAAATGCATGATTGTGTAGTAAGTGATGGTTTAATAAAGATGTTTCTTGTTTAAAAAAGGGCTGGAATTGAATAATTTAAGTAATTTTGTTTAGGTTATATGATATATAGCAATATATGTGAAGTAAAATTGTGTTATGTTAATTATAGTGTGATTACTTTTATATGAATGTAAATCTGCCTATGTCACAAGTGATAATTTAATAAAGGTGTTTGAAAAAAAAAACATTCAGGCAATACAGACAGAACAAAACAGGTTTTCCCAGCCTTGTCAAAAAGAATATAATTAGTGTTCACAGAATTTTTGGTTACAGATGATGTTGTCAAAGAAATAACTGCAGCATTAGAAAAAAAAAGTAGCTGGTAATGTCTGGGCTCTGCAAAAACAAATGCAGAACCTATGGCAGAATGCAAAGTAAATGAGTGTCTTTTAAGAGTCACGTGAGCAAAAGAAGCCTCTGTTCAAATAAATTCATTCCTGCTATGAAAACAATGAAATCATCAACATATGGGTGAGATACTAATTGTTTATCATGTGGGAGCCTATATAGGGATACAGAGATATAAACCTAGTTATTGGCTATAGGTTCATAGGATCATAGGTTGGCACTAGGCTATCGGCCCTAGGGCCTATGCAAGCCTAGCCATAACAATTCCCTGGATATTCTTCCCACAATATTTACTTCTCCAGGCCCCTGTCTAGCAGGGCGACTGACATGATCCCCGAGGTGAATTTCCTATCTTCCATCCAATCATCAAGGTTCCTTTTAAAGAGGGCCAATGAGGCGCTCTGCTTGATATGTATGGGCAGTCTATTCCAGAGTATGGGGAGTCTCTGGGTCAGGAACCTATCCCTCCAGCATGTTTTATTCATTTACAAGGTTTAGATCCCTGGAGCATGTGGCTCTGAGGGATTGGGATTTCTTTAAGTGGAGCATGTCCAACAGCTCAGGGTTTGACATGGCCTTTTATGTTAAGCAGAGATCGCCTCTGAGTAGACAGTATGCCACAGAGTATAGCTGGAGTTTTTTTAGATGGTCAGTATATGGCATCTGCTTTAGGCCTGTGATTCTTTTAGTGAGGTATTTCTGTGGCCTTTCCAGCTGTTGCAGATGTCTTGTGAGGTACATACCAAACGGGGCATTATACTCTATAATGGGTCTAATGAGGGATGAGTACAGTGGGACAATGACCTCCTTTTTTCTGGATGAAAAGCCTTTAGTGATGAGGTGTGCCACATAGAAGGATTTCCTGACTATTGTGGCAATGTGGTTATCGAAAGTGAGACCACTGTCCACCTGTGTCCCTAAGTCTCTCATTACACTTTCGATGTTTAATGTCCTGCCACCTATGTGGTAATTCATGGGTACATGTTTTTTCCCAAAGGGGATAACTATACATTTCTTGGCATTAAGCTTGAGTCCATGGCTCTGGCACCAGGCATCTGTTTCTGTAAGGCCCTTTTGTAGAATATCCACATCATTTGGGGATTCAATAATGTCTCCCAGTTTGCAGTCATCTGCAAACTTTGTTAGTCAGAGTCCCTTAGTGCTGGCCTGTACTTCAGAGAAGTAGATGCCAAACAAGAGTGGTCCCAGGACTGAACCCTGAGGTACTCCACTTGTCACTTGTCTGGAGCTGGATTTGGAGTTGGCTACTTTTACTGTCTGGGTTCTGTCAGTAAGCCAGTTAGCAACCCATCAAGTGACGTAGGGATTTATGCCCAGCTTAGTAAGTTTATCTATGATTCCAGAGTGGGGGATGGTGTCAAAGGCCTTGGCGAGGTCCAGATAGGCTGTGTGGACTGCCTTACCCTCGTCCAAAGCTCTGGAGACTGATTCGAAGAAGTCAATCATATTCAGGAGACAAGATTGGCCCTTCACAAACCCAAACTGGGTGGGGTCCAGTGTTTGAAGGTTGCCAATGTCTTTGTTTATAAGTTCCATGATAATGCGTTCCATGCCCTTGCAAATCAGGCTTGTCAGACTGATAGGACGGTAGTTCCCGGTATCCAAGGTGGATCCTCCCTTGTGGAGCGAGATAACTGTAGCTGTGCACCACTCAGTGGGCAAGAAGCCTGAGGTGAGGCTATGATTAAACATGACCCTTAGGTGAGGTGCCAGTTCATTTTGTAGTTCATGTAGTACACAGCCTGGGATGTTATCTGGTCCCATGGATGCTCTATTCTTAGCTTTGGAGAGTGCGGTTTTTACTTGTGTGGCCGTGATTATCGGAATATGGCAATCTTTTGGTATTGAGATGGGCCCTTTAGTGGGTGAGAGTGGGGTGAAGTTGGCACTAAATCAATCTGCCAGGATATTAGCAGTATCCTTGGGATCAGTATATTTAATGCCATTCTGTTCTAACTCAGAGCAGGTCTGAGCATTGCCATTTAGATTCTTGACATAAATATAGAATGCCTTGTGGTTGTCTTTGGAATCTTTGGCAATTTTATTTTCGTAACTAGCTTTTGAGGATTTTATGAGGGGATCTCAGCTTCTTACTGAGGCTGGTGAGGGAGTTTTTTGCATCCTGGGATTTTCCTCTTTTTTGCAACAGTTTCTTCCTTCTGTTGTATAGTTTGTTTATAGCAGGGGACCACCAGATTGGCTTCCTTTTTTTGGAGAAGAGCATCTTGGTTCTATTTGGGATGGCACGATTCATGCACGAGTGGATGTGCTCGTACAGTGCCTTAGTGTAGGATTCTGCAGTCGAACTTCCATATCCCGTCTGCATGGGTGTTGTGAAGTTTGTCACTTCTGACTTCAGTAGCTTGAAGTTGGCTTTGGAGAAGTTTTTTAAGGAGGTTTCCTTACTGGGGGGTGGAGGTGGGATGTGGATGTCAAGGGTGATTTGCTTATGATCAGACCTGACCAATGAGGGGGTGACCACTGGTGTGGAGCATCTATCTCCCATGCTGGTAATGACCAGGTCTAGGATATTGGAGCCCCTGGTAGGACAATGGATTAGTTGATCCAGGGCGTGGGAATTTATGAATTCCAAGAACCGTTGGGAAAAGGAGTTGGTACCTGAGTAGTTTTCCCAATTAATGGTAGGGTAGTTGAAATCACCCAGTATTAGGATGTTTGGTTGTATCTTAATATTTTCCAGTATGTTTAGAAAGGTGTAGTGAGAATCTTGGGGCATGGTTGGGGACCTGTAGCAAGCTACAATTTGGATTGCAGTCTTACCTAGTGTTAGTTGCACCTGGAGAGTTTCAGATGCATTGTGTTGGGCAACTAGCCTGGAGGTGTGAATATCCTTGGTGAATATGGACACTCCTCCACCTTTAGTGTTTCGGTCCTGGTTTTGTGGCCGAAAAGTGTGGTAAGAATTGTAGCCTGGTATTGCAGGGGTGCTCTCTGGAGCCTTGAACCAGGTCTCAGTTACTGCACAGATATCGATGTTCTCCATTTTTAGGAGTGCCTCAAGAGAGTGCATTTTGAGGTTTAGACTTTTAGCATTGAGTAGCATTACCTTCGGATTTTGCCTGCTTCTTTCTGTTACGGTGGTGGTTTTATCCTTTGAACCTTGCCTAAAAAAGGCAGTATAGGGGTGGCAAGAGCTTTAGCCAGTTAACTGAATCCCAGGGGTGACAGGTGCAGACCATCTCTGGCAAAGCATCGTGGTTTGTCGATCATGTCTTCCCAGGCAGACAAATACTGGATCCCCTTTGAATGACACCAGAAGCTTAGCCAATTGTTGAAGTCAATCATTTTGTCCTTATACTGTGGTATCATTCTGGGTGAAGGCAGGATGCTACTCAGGGCTATGGTCATACCTGCCTGGGTGACATGATCCAAGAGCTCTTCCATATCTCTTTTCATGTAGTCCAGGGAGGTACGTCTCAAGTCATTCACTCCAGCATGGACAATGACAGAGTCGTATTTGTACTTGTTGTGGAGTGACTTGAGTGCATGCTTTATGTGGCGGATCCTGGCATCCGACAGGCAGCTGACTGTAATTTTCTCCTTGTTCAGTCTGGTGAGTGGGACATCAGTGTGCCTGACTCTAGAGTAACCTATAACTAAAGTGTTGGGTACATTGTCTTGCCTTAGGTGCTGTTGTTGGGTGGAACACTGGTGTTGTGAGCTATGTTTCACTTTGGTTGTGACTGGTGTTTGTTTGCGTTTCGGCTTCGGAGGTCCTTGTTGCTTGGGCAGGTTAATGTTAAGGGCCTCCACATATGTGGGTTTAGTGTTGCTATGTGTGGGTGTTGATGGTGTGGGTTTTGAAGGGCTATGAGTTGCTTGAGCTGTAATGTAGGTGTTAACCTTCTCCTCTTGACTGTCTAGCACAATCTTGGCCAGAGAGAGCTTTGCTTCCAGTTTGGCTATGTAAGTGCATCTCTCGCAGGTTGTAGTGTTGGGTGGTAGGAGGAGAGGATTGTCTGTGTACATGAGGCAGTTGCCGCATTGCCCCAGTATGCCCAGATTCACCAGGTGGACAGGAGAAATCACTGGAAGCTGACCCTTGGACATGAAACTATTAAGCTGTAATAGCCAGCAATACAATATATTGCAGGTGGTTTCAGAGATGCTTGGGGGGGGGGGCTGTTGCATCAGAAAAACAGACATAATAAGCTGTATTACATGGCATAACAGCATTTGTCAAAATAACCCTTATCAACAAAAATGCCATGAGGGCAACATAGGATAGCAAAAAGAATAATCGGACATGAATATCATTGTAAGCAGTCAAGAAAAATGTTCTTAACGAAATAAACAATCTCTCTCTTTCTCTGTCTCTTTCTCAGTCTCTCTGGAAATAAATGCTCACAGGGAGCAGCAAGGAAGCATAGGATCATATAAGCAACATTATGCCTGAAGCAAGGTAAATGTTGGGGTGGGGGCTAAAGTAACTACTAAACCAGCTTTCTGCAGGGAAACACTGACATGAAGAAATTCAAGGACTACATCAAACCCTGTGTTTGCATGGCTAGTTTAAGTATTCAAGTAAGAAAAGCAAAAACAAAGGGCATGTTAGGAATCCCCTGAAGTACACACATTAAGAGAGAGATGCAAGCAAAAATGGAACAAGCCTCAATCTTCTTTACTGTGTTTGCTATAACCTCATAGAAAGGACACTCTGCAGATCTCAATGTTTTGCTAAGAAGGCATAAAACTCATTCTGCTCATAGTGTTTAATAAAGGAAAGATGTGGATGTGTGGAACACTTCTTAATGCTAGCCAAGGTCCTTTGTTGTCTGTAATGGCTTTATAGGAAAGATATTCCTCAGGTCAGAGGATTTCAGCATAGGGGCTGAAATCTCACCAAATAGACTGATGGAGAAAATATTTGGGATAAATGCTCTCAAAAATGCAGAACATTGAAACTAGTATTGGGAAGACATTAGTTAATTACATAATTCTAAACTCCAATCACCTTTGAACAAATGCATTTTTATGACGAAAATGTATTACTTCTGCCCTTTAACATTATTCCTTGATATTAGGTACTATTTGTGAAAACCTACAAGTTCAGACACAGGTGTATTTTCTTCCCTTGTCTTACATAATAAGTATATGTGCAGCTGTATCCCAACATTGTACATCGTCAATGTGTGTTTCATTCTTTCAGATGATATTATTATGTCATCTGTGTCACAAAACCTTTGCTATGTTCCCCACATAGTGGCTTAAATTGATCTCTTGTAATCAGTTAAACTACCTGTTTATGAAACAAATATAATAAATAGATAAATGAAAATGTGACAGTCATTCAGTACATGCAAACATGGGAATGAGAGAAGAAAGGCCAACAGTGCTTCTTAGCGAGGAGGAGAAGAAGAGGGTGGAATCTGAACAACTCCAAGGTGGAAGGATTATTGCTGATTAAAGAGTTACAACTTAGCTGGGACTTTATTGGCATAGATGGAGAAATGTTCATTATTTCAGCTGTTTTAGGTGGTAATAGGAAAGTACCATAATTTATTTGTCATCCACTGGCCAAATTGTTTGGTGTACCTTTTCTGTAAAAAATTGTTTATAGCAAAATACATAAAAATGTCTTGAACTAATTCTACTGTTGGTAAACTGCCATGGCTATACATTAATTTATTTTGTTATTTACAGTATTGAATTGTTTATGTATTAAACATTTTACAGTTTAAAAAGTATCAACCTGGTAGTCATTTTACAGTTTGTGTTCTTAAAAATTGTAGTCTAACTTTGGAGAGAAATCACACCTGAAATGCTTGTCTACATAATACATTCTCAAAAAACACACTACTGCTACCCCTAGGTGTTACTCAGAATTAAGGCTGTGATAGTGCTGTGATGCAACCTGTAGGACAGGAAGATTAATAAGATGCAAAGAAATAAAGAGGAGAGAACGGTACAGGTGGACATTCAAAAAAGGTCTGAGAAGTGATTCTGGACATGCTCCTTAGGCACAAGCAGGATGAATCAGAATACCTGGTAGCAATTAATAAAGGCATCTTATCACTTATAATGAAATACATGCATTCTCCAGTGCTAATCATGTGCGTGACATAATAACCAACATGTCTGTACAATACACAGGCAGCTGGCATCTTGGCTATATCAATGCTTCCTTCAAAGTAACATTCCACAGGGCAATCTGCTTGGAAAGTGCATACACTATACACTATATATATATATGAAAGTGGATTCCAGACTAATAAAATGAATGTGAAGCAGGAACCAGCAACAAAAATACCACAGCAAACATTTATTTTTAGCGCTTTCTTCAGCAGTAAGCCATTGACTTCATCAGAATAGCAAATTACATTACACAAAGTGCTTAAATAATCACACACCAATCACATGTTCACCAATTCATTTCCCCATAGGCTATTTAAAAAAAAAATGTTGATAAAACCATTTTATCTACCATAAATACACTTTTAATAAATACTTGTCTTACAAAAATTATTGTTAAAAATACATACATTAATTCCTAACTTGATATAACAGTAATACATAGATAAATAAGTTAATGAATGAATAAATAAGTGTATCTCCACTTATAATATATACAAATAAATAAATTGTGGATTACACTTTACATATGGAATTTAGACCTTAGTTTCAGTAAACTTGATATAGACACGGTCTCATTAAGTCCTAGTGCACTTGTTGCATTGCACCTTAGCTACCATATTTACTGAAACTAAGATTTGAATTTGAATATATATATGTGGCTACATGAATACTGTATACAAATATATTACGAAACCACATGCTGGTACTCTGCGGCAAGTAATGCTGGGTATTCAGTGTAGCCCTGGCCTTTGGTATCCATTTGGGATCTACAACACATGACAAAACTACAGTATGACACTACACACACACACACACACACACACACACACACACACACACACACACACACACACACACACACACACACACATGCAGCGCGTATGGACTCATGCTATCATAGAACATGTTGCCACAGCCTGCAAGATGTTCCTGTCCTGTTACATTCTACATATTTTGCTGGTAAATGGACTGGCTGGGCTGTCCCATGATACTGGTAAAGTCAGACCATGTACACACATGGCCAGCAGGGAAGGTGTCTTGTGCGCATTTTGGTGTCATTACTGAACTAGAAGTTTAAATATTATTTTCCTTTCTAGAAATATACATCTAATTCATGAACCAGTTCTTAGTGGCAGTACTGTCATTCAAGAGAAATGTGTCAGCAAATGCTAGTGACCAGATATGTGTTCATATTAATGTAATAAGCATTAATAATAAATCACATATGCCACAAAATTAGGTCATGTTATCAACCACATGTTCTTGGTGCCTGAGACCTAGTTAAGGCACACCATCCTCAGTTCTAAAATTAATGTCCTTACACACATACATACACACATACACATACATACATACATACATACATCATACAAATATTTCAAGCATAGGCATTATGACTCTTCTAGCCTGCCAATATACCAAAGCAGTTGTTCCCATAAGTGTCTAGGTTGTTTTTAAAATGTCTAAACTAGTACTTCCTTGAATGTAATTTGGTAGTCTGTTCCATGCATCAGCTACTCTGTCAGAGAACCAATTAGTACACTTCTCATTCCTATAGAATCTTCTACATAGGTAGTCTGATGATTCTCTAGTACTTTTTGATAACCTCAAACATTCCCAGAGGTAGTTGTCTCTAAATGCCTTATATACCTGAATAAGGTCTCCTCTTAAATATCTATGAGAGACACCTGTACAAATTCAGATATTTTAGTCTTTCATAACTTAAATTGTCACATCATGGATGCCCTTGGTATATTTCTGCTGTACTCTTTCCAGTTTACTCATGCTTGTTTCTTTATTAGGTTTCCACAGTATTATTCCATACTCAGGTTTGGGTCTAATGTAGTTAACAAACAATGGCTTTATCATTTCTGATTTCCTAGACTTAATAAATATTTTATACAACCCATAATTTTATAATAAGAAGTTATGTAATTACCATAACGTTCCACGTGAGTTGTTCTTCTCGCCTTCATTATTACTGATGGGTTTGGAGTCGATCATCGGCTCCAAGTCGGCCTATTTGCAAAGCACGAGGTCTCAAACAGCTCGAGGCCAAAACCCTATCCCACAATGCACCACTACATTCCCCAGATGTTGTTTGCTGCCAGCTAGTGCAAAACCTACACCAGATTCCAAGGAAAACATACAGTCCAGTGAGAAAGGAAACTCTTCTGGAAAAACAAAACCACAATGGTATCTCTCAAACTTCCAGACATGGGAAGGGGGTAGGTGGGAGGGTCGTAATAATGAAGGTGAGAAGAACAACTCACATGGAATGTTATGGTAAGTACATAACTTCTGAATGTGAAGTTGTTCAATCTCGCCTTCATTCGTAATGATGGGTAACGTTCCCAGAACCATAATCTTGGGTGGCTCATGGGAGTACCTGTTTCAGGACAGCAGACCCAAATGAAGCTCTGTCCCTAGAGGCCTTGTCCACTTTGTAATGAGATATAAAGGTATGAGGATTTGACCAGGTGGCAGCTGCACAAATTGAATCAATAGGTAACCTGGTCAAGAAGGCTGCAGTAGTAGAATTAGCCTTGACTTTGTTATGTAATGCAATACCCGCTTCAATGTGGATAAAAGAAATGCAATCAGAGAGCCATCTTGACAAGGTAGTTTTGGAGACAGGTGCACCTTTTATAGAATCTGAGAAGGAGACAAACAGCTGATCAGCCCTTCTGAGATCTTTTGCCCTGTCCAAATAGAAGTGAAGTTGCCGGTGGACATCAAGTTTGTGGAGCATATATTCCAACCGGTTTGAATGATTAGGAAAGAAAACAGGTAACTCAATCATTTGATTCAGCATGAATTCTGAACATACTTTTGGTAGGAATGATGGATTCGTCCTAAGGGAAACCCTATCTTTATGAAATATTAGGTACAGTGGCTTAATGGAAAGGGCTTGCAATTCCGAACTTCTGTGTGCTGATGTAATAGCCACCAAGAAAATGTTTTTTCATGAAAGGTACTTCAGCTCACAAGAAGATGCAGGTTCGAAGGGCAGAAGAATAATTTTAGACAAGATTATATTCAAGTTCCAGGGGTAGTAGGAGATCTGATTTGCATAAACACATAAACACACAAAAACATACTCGGAGGCTCTAAATAAAAATCTGCCTAAGCAGCAGAGACCTCCAAAGCAGACACCCAAGCAACCGCTACCCCAAAACAAAACACGTGCAACACATAGCTCACAAAGCCAGTGTGCCAAACAGTCACAGCCCTTAAGGATAAACAACACACCTGATACACTTGTAATAGGTGACTCTATTGTCAGGCACACTGACGTCCCGCTCACCAGGCTGAACAAGGAGAAGGTCACGGTGAGCTGCCTGTCGGGTGCTAGGATCCGCCACATAACACAAGCACTCAGGTCACTCCAAGGCAAGTACAAATATGACTCAGTCATTGTCCATACTGGTGTGAATGACCTGAGACGTACCTCCCTGGACTACATGAAAAGAGACATAGAGGAGCTCTCTGAGCATGTAGCCCAGGCCGGTATGACCTTGACCTTGAGTAGCATCTTACCCTCACCAAGAATGATGCCACAATATGAAGACAAGATGATCAATTTCAACAATTGGCTTAAGTGTTGGTGTCATTCAAAGGGGATCCAATGCCTGTCAGCCTGGGATGACATGCTCGACAAGCCACGATGCTTCGCTAGGGACGGCTTGCACCTGTCACCCCTGGGCTTTCGGATATTGGCAAAGGCTCTTGCTACTCCCATAGTGCCTTTTTTAGGCAAGGCTCAAAAGACAAACCCACCTCCATAGGTATCACAAGGGATAAGAAACTAAGAGTAATGCTACTCAACGCCAGAAGTCTAAACCTCAAGATGCACACACTCGAAACTCTCCTTAGCATGGAGAACATCGATATCTGTGCAGTAACAGAAACCTGGTTCAAGGCTCCCGAGAGCACCCCAGCACTACCAGGTTATACCTCATACCATGCTTTTTGGCCCCAAAACTTGGACCGAACCACAAAAGGAGGGGGAGTATCAATATTCATCAAAGATACCCACACCTCCAGGTTGGTGGCACAGCACGAAGCATCAGAGACTATCCATGTGCAACTAACTGTGGGTAAAACTGCCTTCCAGTTTATAGCCTGCTACAGACCACCCTCCCAAACACAGGAACCCCACTTGGCCTTCCTGAGAATACTGGAAAATATGAAGGTCTCTCCAAACACCATTATATTGGGCGACTTCAACTACCCAAACATAGACTGGGAGCATTACTCTAGCTCCAACACTCTATCCCAAAGGTTCCTAGAATTTATAAACTCAAATGCTATGGAACAACTTGTTACCACTCCCACAAGAGGGGAAAACATACTGGACCTGATCATCACCAACATGGGGACACTATGCTCCAGACCAGAAGTGTATCCCTCACTGGTAAGATCAGACCATAAACTGATCTCACTGGATATTCACATCCTGACCCCACCCCCTGCCCAGAAAACCACAGTGAAAAACTTCTCTAAAGCAAATTTCACACACCTCAAAACCGAGGCAAAATCCTTCAAAGCCCCCGGGCCTGTGGAAAATACGGCCCAGACCACAGAATCCTTTATGAACGCATTCTATGAACACCTTCAGGAATGCATGAATCATGCAATCCCAAATAAAACCAAGACCCAATCCTCCAAAGGCAGACGTCCTGTCTGGTGGACCCCAGCCATAAACAAACTATACAATAGAAGGAGGAAGCTACTACATGATAGAGCAAAATCCCAAAAAGGGAAGGCATCTCTGATCAGTATTAGCAAAAAACTACGGGCACTCATAAAATCGTCTAAGGCCAGCTTCGAGAGAAAAATTGCACAGGACACTAAGGATAATCACAAGGCTTTCTTTAGTTATATTAGGAACCTGGGTGGGAATTCCCAGATATGCTCAGAATTAGTCCAAAATGACAAAAATACACCGAGCCCACAGACATTGCCAACATCCTAGCTGACAGGTTCAGTGCAAACTTCTCCCCTTCTCCCCACCAAAAGGGCAAATATCTATCCCAACAGAGTGCTGCCCCCCTGACATCTCAGATGCTCAGGTAAGAGCCGCCCTCTCCAAAGCAAAAAACACAGCATCAATGGGACCAGATGGTGTCCAGGGCTGCGTCCTACATGAACTCCAAGAAGAGCTAAACCCAAACATAAAACTACTGTTCAATCTTAGCCTTACTACAGGATATGTACCCAAAGAGTGGCGTACAGCAACAGTGGTCCCTCTCCACAAAGGTGGTGCCTCAACGGATCCTGGCAACTATCACCCCATAAGCCTGACTAGCTTGGTCTGCAAAGCTATGGAAAGGATCATCATGGACCTCATAAATAAAGATATTGGGGACCTACAGACACTGGATCCTACCCAGTTTGGCTTTGTTAAGGGCAGATCCTGCCTCTTAAACCTGGTCGATTTCTTTGAAACAGTCACCAAGGCCATTGACGAGGGAAAGGTGGTCCACACAGCCTACCTGGACCTCGCAAAAGCCTTTGATACAATACCCCACTCGGGCATTATAGATAAGCTCACCAGCTTAAATATAAACCCCTATGTCACTAGATGGGTTGCAAACTGGCTCAAGGACAGAACCCACATGGTTAGAATTGCTGGAGCCATGTCAGACTCCAAACCAGTTACAAGTGGCGTCCCACAAGGCTCAGTCCTGGGACCTCTCTTGTTCGGTATATATTTCTCGGTACAGGCCAACATGGAAGGACTGTGGCTGACCAAGTTCGCAGATGACTGCAAACTGGGCCATAATCAACTCTCCAGCCGACACAAGCATCCTCCAAAAGGGCCTCATAGAAACAGACAACTGGTGCCAGAGCCATGGCCTCAAGCTAAACGCCAAAAAGTGTATAGTCATCCCCTTTGGCAAAAACAAAGTGCCCACAAATTACCACATAGGTGGTAATCCATTAAGTACAGAAGAAGTCATTAGGGACCTGGGGACCCAAGTTGATAGCAATCTCTCATTTGACAACCACGTGGCCAAAGTGGTTAGAACAACATTTTATATAGCCCACCTAATCATGAAGGGATTCACATCTAGATCAGGGGAGGTCATCGTACCTCTTTACTCATCCCTCATCAGGCCCATAATTGAGTACAATGCCCCTTTTGGGATGTACCTTACCAGACACCTGCAGCAACTGGAAAGACCCCAAAAGTACCTCACCAAGAGGATCAAAGGGCTCAAACAGATGCCATATGCTGCCCGGTTAAAGAAACTCCAGCTCTACTCAGTGGCATACCACCTGTTCAGAGGCGATCTGTGCCTGACGTATAAAGCCATGTCCAACCCGGAATTAATGGACGTGCTGCACCTCAGAAAATCCAAATCCCATCGAGCTATGCGCTCGAGAGACTTGAACCTCAGCACTGAAATAAATAGGACATGCTGGAGGGACAGATTCATAACCCAGAGGCTCCCTTCACTCTGGAATAAAATCCCAGTCCAGGTTAGGCAGAGTCCCACATTGACTCTCTTCAAGAGGAATCTTGATGAGTGGATGGGAGATCGTAGGTTTACCCCGGCTATCACTTCTGTGTCACTGTTAGATAGAGGCACAGTATACTAACCTCAAAAAAAAGGCATAGCAAAATTAATTTAAAATGGGTGGTGAAAGCCAAACACACTCTGGCTAGGCTTATAAATGCCCTAGGGCAGATAGCCTAGTATGAACCTATGTAATGAAAATGCAGAGCAGGGAATCCAAACACTCGAATCCGGAACTGTTTCGTTAAACACTTTATTGTAGGTTGAGCGCTTTCATCTGCTAACATGCAGATTTCATCAGAACAATTACCTAAACATAGAAACAAGCTTATATAACATTATAGGCGCCAAACACTAATTGTTAATATTATTCTTAAAACGGCCATGTTCCCAAAGGATAACTCAGTTGAGATACCAAGCCATAATGCAGTTGATACACTGAAAAGTTATAAAGGTTATAAAAATACTAATGTGTTTTAAATATACTAAAGTGTTATAAAAGTACAAGTTTGTTTGACTTCTCCCTGAGATTTTCTAAAAAATGTATATATTAATTAAAATATGTTAAAAACTGTACTAAAACTAAGTAAACATACTAAATACATAAGTATTGCATTATAAAAGCAGATGAATTACTATCATATTGTTTCATATTTGTTAGGTATGGAATGTATTTATCCTAAACATAACCTACACTTATAGGAAGGACGTTGTATAAACAACAGTATACTGTTATAATATGTCTACTGAAGTCTATCTCATGACAAGGTCCAAATGAATAGAAGTTCCAAAACCACCGTCAATTAACACACATCACATATAGCGTGGTTTGATAGATACATACTGTAAAGAAATAAAATGTGTAATAGAAATACAGTATGGTGAAATACAGTAAGATGCAATATAATGTAGATCCTACAATCTCATTTCAATGCTAACAAGGGTTTAATACTAATGAAGTCATTAATCCCTGGTTTTGTAGTGGCATCAGTGCAAATTTGCCATCTACTCTCTTTCCACGCCAGATAGGTCTTCCAATTCCCCCCCTTGTCCTTAGTATTTACCTGATCTATAATGGAAAACCTAAAGGAGTGGTCTGTGCCTTGATCATGAATGTGTCGATATAAGGCGTTCTTCGTATCTTGTTTGCTGATCTTGTATGTATGCTCATAAATCCGCTTCTTAAGCTTTCTTTCAGTTTTGCCTATATAATAGGCCGGACACTTTGTGCATATGGCAATGTAAACTAAACGCTGTGAGTTACAATTGCCATGGATGTTAGTAATCTTAGAATGTATGATGTTCTCTAATCTGATGGTAGGTGTGGTGTTTATGAATTTGCACTGGTTGCAACGTCCACATTTACTGGTTCCTTTATTGGTTCCATTGTTGTTTCTAGCTCTTTCACTCTTTGTACCACATTCCAATAACATTTTGATATTACTTCCAGTTTTGTACACGGTGCTTGTCTCTGTTCCAACTATATCCCCCAGGTTGCCCCCAGAGGTAATTATACTCCAATACTTCTTCAGAATGTCCGTTATTAAATAAGCAAATGGATTGTATCTGATCACACATACCATTCTGTTTAGGTTTGGACTTGTTTTGTTCTGTATATGCATAGGACTACCCAAAAGCGGTTTATATTTTGATCCAATACTTCTTCAGAATGTCCGTTATTAAATAAGCAAATGGATTGTATCTGATCACACATACCATTCTGTTTAGGTTTGGACTTGTTTTGTTCTGTATATGCATAGGACTACCCAAAAGCGGTTTATATTTTGATCCCCATTGTGCTTTGACATAGGTAGTGATATTGTCTAGTAACTTTTTAGGGTAACCTCTCTCACTAAAAAGTTGAGAAATAAAGGTAAGTTCATTATTCATGTCTTCAGCAGTAGATGACATTCTTGCTGCCCTAATGCATTGGCCCTTCACAATGTTTTTAAAGATATGTCGTGGGTGACAACTGGTAAAATGAAAATGAATATGGCTTGGTATCTCAACTGAGTTATCCTTTGGGAACATGGCCGTTTTAAGAATAATATTAACAATTAGTGTTTGGCGCCTATAATGTTATATAAGCTTGTTTCTATGTTTAGGTAATTGTTCTGATGAAATCTGCATGTTAGCAGATGAAAGCGCTCAACCTACAATAAAGTGTTTAACGAAACAGTTCCGGATTCGAGTGTTTGGATTCCCTGCTCTGCATTTTCATTACACTTGTCTGATTTTACCTAGTTTCCAGTTACCGGTCGTACTATGGCAGATGAGGGATCCCCTAACACTTCATGGAAGCCGGAGGTGATTAAGTCACTCAGCGAGGAAGTAACGTCACTGAAAGGAGACGTTAGCAAGCTTATGGACATGGTAAATAGGCTCACTGAAGCCGTTATGGAGAACGGAGGCTCCGTTCATTCCACCAGGCATATTGCAACTGAACGTGCGGTTTTCCGGAGTGGTAGTACCACTCATATGAAAAAATTAGATACAGAGAATATCCCAGAGCGGAACGTCGATGGCGCCTACAACACTGTGAGAGCTAATTTTGTTATTGTAGATGAAGCTGCGGACTGCAGCTACACTAGTGATATCCCTAATGGTCAGGGAGACGCTAGAGTGGAAGACAGTCGCTTACATATTGATTTGGTAGCTAATTCAGCTAACATATCACTCGAGGAAGATTTTACATTTGATTTAAGCATGGTGAATCTGCAAATGGACAATGAGAAATTGGGTGCACGTCCCAAGAAGCGGAATGAGTATTTCAGGACTTATTCACATGTTGTGAATAAATCATCTCACAACAACAAAGGTACTGTAAATAAGGACTCACAAGTTACTCCTAAAAAATCTTATATAGAAAGTACTAAGGACACAGGAGTGTCCAATATGTTTAATGATTTTGTATTTGACCAATATGATTTTACGAACAAGTATGACTCTAATGATAAATATGATAGAGCAAATTTTAATATGCATAATAATAACCATATAAAGGATGATATAAAATCTCGTATTCATTTATTAGGTAGGAAACTGATACAATATAAATGTGTTAAGATTGCTATTGCATATTTTGAGAAATGTATATCATTGAAAATAGTACCCAAAGGACTCAGGTTTTTTAAACTTCCATTAGGTCTAAAGATAGACAGTATTATTATTGCTGATTTTAACGATATGTTCAACGATTTTGGGTACACTTATATGCAGCATCTTATTAAACACAATGAAATCAAGGCTAAGGCATTATTAGATGAAGTGTTTAACCTAAATGAAAACATTATTAAGGATGCTATGTTTGATAGATGGTATGACTGTTACTCCAGTCAGTTCAACCAGGCCACAGTAAAAGTAAAAAAAGCTTACGAAAGGAAGATGCATAAACTAGAAAGGGACATGGACCTTTACAAAAATGATAGAGCATATGTATGGCCTAGGTATAATACAGGAGAAGAAAGACAATTTGAAGTGGTTAATTCTAGAAGTAATAAAAGGAATGCTCGGAGATATGAGGAAGAGAATTTTCAAGGGGGGAGGTTTTTTCCAGCACAAAGAAAACAACAAAGGAGATATTAGGTATTCATGTTCATAACAATACAGAGGGTAGTACCAGTACTGCCATTGGTACTAAATCAGACATGGACATAGGTAAGACTGGACCATACCCCAACAAGCACACACACGAAGTTTTGGTTAGGACTGACCCAAACGAAGGTCCGTGTATTATTAGCCATCATGGATACAAAGTATACAATTACACAGATACCCCAGTTACTAAAGATTTTATCACACTGTTTAGTAAAGGTATGAAATTCATACCAACGGTAAAAACCAACTTATTTGATGTTATAATGGAAATAAAATTCTTTTGCAGAAGGATGAATCTGGCATTACAATTTAAAGACAACATCACTAATACATATGAGCCTACCCAACAACATGACTTAAAGAAAAATAGCACATATATACCTATATCAAATCCACAGGTAACTATATATGAGAATATGGTTTGTCATGACATCTACAAATTACACCAAGAAAGTAGGCACTTTTACAGTGATGAGAACAGTTGCTTGGATAACCTGAGCAAAGAGGAAAGGAGATGTTTGAACGATATTATTAGAAACAAACAGATTAGAATCATGAAACCAGACAAGGGTGGAGGGGTAGTGATTTTTCACAATGTTCAGTATGAGAAAGAAATACACAACATTATATATGATTCAGGCCATTATGAGAAGGTAACTTATAACCAGATTACTACTGGATACAGACGTATTGATAACACCATAGAAGACTACTTCATTGACAATCGTATAACAAGTGATATATATGAATTTGTCAAGACAGAATACCCGATTTTGGCACATATTGTCGGAATACCCAAGATACACAAAAATCTAACCAAGCCACCATTCAGACCTATCATATCAGGATCTAAGTCTAAGACATTCAAGATAGGCACCATCATTGATCATTGGACCAAACCGATTTACAGCAAGGTTGAACATCTGGTAAAGGACTCATGGGATTTCTTGAGTAAAGTTACCACGGATTATTGGGATGAAAACCTGACATTCTTGACCATTGATGTCCAAGATCTCTTTTCCAGCATACCTGTTAACACTGGTCTCGATTACTTCCATAGTAGCCTATGTAAATACTTAGAATGTAGTGGCGATAGAGTGAATTTAATCACCGATATGATGAGCTTGGTGTTGGAACACAACTACATTGAGCATCAGGGTGAAGTATTCAGACAATCTCAAGGAGTGGCTATGGGAGCGTCATGTGCCCCGATATTTGCCAACTTGGTCATGTTGGAGTGGGAAAATGTCCATTTGTTCACTTGTGACTTTTACAAGCACATTAAGTTGTATACCCGATTTTTGGACGATGTGTTTATCATTTGGACAGGACCGATAGATTTGATACACACCTTTGTGGCATATCTAAACAACACCACTGATTTTCTGAGATTCACGTACCAATTTGACAATAAGGGCATATCCTATTTGGACACCTGGATAGGTAATACTGGCACTGGATTCACATCCAGACTATACAGGAAGCCTACCTTCTCAAATGATTATATTCATTTTACCAGTTGTCACCCACGACATATCTTTAAAAACATTGTGAAGGGCCAATGCATTAGGGCAGCAAGAATGTCATCTACTGCTGAAGACATGAATAATGAACTTACCTTTATTTCTCAACTTTTTAGTGAGAGAGGTTACCCTAAAAAGTTACTAGACAATATCACTACCTATGTCAAAGCACAATGGGGATCAAAATATAAACCGCTTTTGGGTAGTCCTATGCATACACAGAACAAAACAAGTCCAAACCTAAACAGAATGGTATGTGTGATCAGATACAATCCATTTGCTTATTTAATAACGGACATTCTGAAGAAGTATTGGAGTATAATTACCTCTGGGGGCAACCTGGGGGATATAGTTGGAACAGAGACAAGCACCGTGTACAAAACTGGAAGTAATATCAAAATGTTATTGGAATGTGGTACAAAGAGTGAAAGAGCTAGAAACAACAATGGAACCAATAAAGGAACCAGTAAATGTGGACGTTGCAACCAGTGCAAGTTCATAAACACCACACCTACCATCAGATTAGAGAACATCATACATTCTAAGATTACTAACATCCATGGCAATTGTAACTCACAGCGTTTAGTTTACATTGCCATATGCACAAAGTGTCCGGCCTATTATATAGGCAAAACTGAAAGAAAGCTTAAGAAGCAGATTTATGAGCATACATACAAGATCAGCAAACAAGATACGAAGAACGCCTTATATCGACACATTCATGATCAAGGCACAGACCACTCCTTTAGGTTTTCCATTATAGATCAGGTAAATACTAAGGACAAGGGGGGGAATTGGAAGACCTATCTGGCGTGGAAAGAGAGTAGATGGCAAATTTGCACTGATGCCACTACAAAACCAGGGATTAATGACTTCATTAGTATTAAACCCTTGTTAGCATTGAAATGAGATTGTAGGATCTACATTATATTGCATCTTACTGTATTTCACCATACTGTATTTCTATTACACATTTTATTTCTTTACAGTATGTATCTATCAAACCACGCTATATGTGATGTGTGTTAATTGACGGTGGTTTTGGAACTTCTATTCATTTGGACCTTGTCATGAGATAGACTTCAGTAGACATATTATAACAGTATACTGTTGTTTATACAACGTCCTTCCTATAAGTGTAGGTTATGTTTAGGATAAATACATTCCATACCTAACAAATATGAAACAATATGATAGTAATTCATCTGCTTTTATAATGCAATACTTATGTATTTAGTATGTTTACTTAGTTTTAGTACAGTTTTAACATATTTTAATTAATATATACATTTTTTAGAAAATCTCAGGGAGAAGTCAAACAAACTTGTACTTTTATAACACTTTAGTATATTTAAAACACATTAGTATTTTTATAACCTTTATAACTTTTCAGTGTATCAACTGCATTATGGCTTGGTATCTCAACTGAGTTATCCTTTGGGAACATGGCCGTTTTAAGAATAATATTAACAATTAGTGTTTGGCGCCTATAATGTTATATAAGCTTGTTTCTATGTTTAGGTAATTGTTCTGATGAAATCTGCATGTTAGCAGATGAAAGCGCTCAACCTACAATAAAGTGTTTAACGAAACAGTTCCGGATTCGAGTGTTTGGATTCCCTGCTCTGCATTTTCATTACACTTGTCTGATTTTACCTAGTATGAACCTATGAACCTATGAACCTATAAGTGCATCATACCTTTCAAAAAAGCCTTAGTCAGCTTATGAGACATGATACCATTTTCAGATGCACCTAGATAAAAATTAGAGATAGCGGCCAGTTGGACTTGAATGGTTGCTGCTGCAGCTCCTTCATTCAACAGTTTTGTTAGGAATTCCAAAATATCTGAGATAGATGCCAGGAAAGGGTCAATATTATTCGGCTGTGCCCAGATGGAAAACCTTTTCCACTTACTGAGGTAAAGTTTCCTAGTTGAAGATTTTTGAGACGACAAAAGAATATGCCGTGCTTCTTCTGATAAATTTTGGCACCTTACTATTCTGGGAATTGGAGCAGCCAAGCTGTCAGTTTGAGGGACTGAAGAGAGGGCTGAAGAGCTCCTGACTAGTGGGTCAACAGATCCGGCACTGGGTTGAGGATTCAAGGCTCCTCTAGTAGATGAGGCTTCTGGAAGGGGGACCAAATTTGACAAGGCCAATATGGGGCAATTAAGATAAGTGTCCTGCCTAGAAAACTGGCTTTCTGCAATACTTTGGGAATTAGTGGAAAGGGGGGAAAAGCATAAAGGAGCCCCAAAGGCCAATCGTGGATGAGTGTGTCCCTCTGGGATTGTCCCTTTTGAGGGATCAGGGCAAAGTAGTTGCTGCACTTGGTGTTTATGGGGGTGGCAAAAAAGTTGCAGCAAGGCTGGCCCCATCTGCAGAAAATCATTTCCCCTATTTCATTCTTGAGAGACCACTCGTGAGGTAGCAGAATAGCTCTGCTGAGTCTGTCCACAATTACTTTGGATTTCCCCGGGATGTGCATTGCAGTCAGAAAGTGCTGGGTGGACTCTGCCCGTTTCCATAATCTTAGAGCCTCTCGACACAGGGAGTAAGATTTGGTTCCTCCTTGTTTGTTTATGTACCAGACTACGGACATATTGTCTGAGTGGATTGCAATTGTGCCTAGGGGAAGAGAGTCTTGAAAGGCCTGCAACGCTAAAAGAACCACTCTCATCTCCAGTATGTTTATGTGAAAATGAGCCTTGTGAGTCTGCCAAGTACCTTGGGCTGTCCGTCCCTGATAATGCCCCCTCACCCGATCAGGGAGGTGTCCATGGTTACTGTTGCTACTGGGGTGGGGAGAACAAATGGACAGCTCATAGTCACTGTCTCTGACATCAGCCACCACTGAAGATCGTCCTTTCAAGAGTTGGTAATCAGAACTGGGTAATTCATCGGTAAGTCCTGAAACATCCACTTTGTGAAAAGCAGCCACTGGAAAATGTGCATGTGAGATCTCGCAAGTGGTATCGCAATAATTGCTGCTGCCATAGTGCCAAGCAGTTTGAGAATCTGTGATGCTAGTGCCTTTCATTTTGACAGGAGATCCACAATTTTTTGTTGAAGGATAACCACTCTTTCAGGAGGGAGCTTCAGGGACATGTTGACTGTATCTAAGTCTGCTCCTATAAAGACTGTACACTGCAATGGCAATAAAACAGACTTTTCTGAATTTATCATAATACCCAGCTGTAAGCATAGATCTATGGTAGCGTCCCTTGCCCGAATAAGTTGATGCCTGGTGGGGGCGGTAAGGAGCCAGTCATCCAAGTAAGGAAACACCTGGATTCCTGAATGTCTCAAGTGGGCCATGACCACTGCCATACATTTGGTGAACACTCTGGGACTCTGGGGGCTGTAGTAAGCCCAAAGGGCAGGGCCCAAAACTGGAAATGACTGGCTCCCAGCTGGAAGTGCAGATGATCCCTGGATGGCCTGGCCATTTTGATATGGTAGTACGCATCTTGGAGATCTATAGAGCACATCCAATTGTCCTTCCCTAAGAACGGGTTGAGCAGTTGAGTCTGCTGAGGTCCAGAATAGGACTCCAGTCCCCTGTCTTCTTTGGTATCAAAAAGAACCTTGAGTAAGTTCCGGACCCTTGCTGGTCTGCTGGGGCTGGCTGGATGACTATTATTTGCAATAGTTTCTGGACCTCTACGGATGCTACATCCCGTAGATTGGGTGAAACGTCTGGGATTCCTTTGTTGGTCTGGGCTGTGAAAGGAAGGGAATGGAATATCCTTTGGATATAACATTTTGTACCCAATGGTCTTCTGAGATATTTAGCCAGGCACCTAGGTACAAAGACAAATGTCCCCCGACTGCTGCCAGAGCAGGACAGTCAGGCCTCCTTTCTTATAGGGTTTCCCAAGGAACTGATCCCTGTCAACCTGGTTCTGTGGACCCCCTCTGCCACATGGGTGTCATCTTCCACCATTGCCTCCCCCTCTGCCCTTGGATGAGGTTTCACCTTGTGAGTTTGGAAAGGCTCCTTGGGTCTTATGGAGCCACATTTTCCCATCCCGTTGACCTTTGGGATAAGGTCTAGTAGGGGTGGAAAAATGGACTCCAATGGCAGATAGAGTCTTACCATCTTGCTCACATCTGGTGAGGGTTTCTTTAACTTTAGATCCAAATAAGGAGGAACCATCAAAAGGGGCATTTACAAATGATGACTTCCGCAAAAGAACATAAGCACATCCAGGAATGTCTTTGCAAAGCAATTCCTGTACCCACAGCCCTACTTGTTCCATCAACTGTGTAGGAGATGAGGCGCATGGACAAGTTTATGATGGAGTTGAGGGTAGCAAGCTGAGATGTCACCTTGTCCTCCACAGAGTCGGTTACTGCACCCTGGAGAGTATCTCCCAGCTCCTTGAGGAGAGCTCTCTAAAGTCTTGTGAAGTGGGTTAGGTAGTTCAATGACCAAAAGGCAAAGGTCGTAGAACTGAACATGCACTTCCTGTATCTGTCCATTATCCTAGACTCTCTATTAGGAGGATGGACAGATGTAAAAGTCTCCATCTCTTTTTTAGTGGCTGCCGCCACCACAATGGCATCACCAGGTATGGGTTTAGATAAAAAGGACTTCTCTTGGGGTGCTAAAATGTACTTATTGGGCCTTCCTGGAACAGGCTCCATAGAATCTGGTGACTCCCATGCCCTTCGAGACAAAAGATCCATCAACTCATCGAAGGGTGGAGACACCCAAGAGGTGGAGGGTCAGGACCCGAAAGCCTTCAGGAGCACCAATTCATCCTCAGTAGGGTTTAAGGGCTGCCAGTCTCCCCTCCACTTAAGGATCTCAAGGATATCCTTGAAGGAGATAGCCACAGAGGGGGATTTTGGGGACTCTTCTGATTCCTCCAAATCGGTGTCCAATGTGATGTATTCCTGAGGGGAATCTAAATGTCTCCTCTTACATAATCTCTTCCGGGGGACCTCCTCAGTGGGAATCTCTGGGAGGTCTCGGAAGAGCAGGGTTCTCCCAAGGAAGCATCCTGAGGCTCTAGGTCCCTACATTTGTGGTGAACCTGTGGAAGTGGAGAAGAATCAGGCACTTTCCGGGAAGAGGTGGCCATATCAGAGGTTTTGAAAGTCTGAAAGGACAAAGCTCTCCTCATGGCATCAAAGGCCCCACGGCTCCAATGCGAGGAAGCACCCAGATCCGAAGACACAGAAGACTCCTCCTGTACCAGAACCACCTGCTCTGAGGCTGAGGTAGGAGCCTAAATCATCTGTGCCGAAAGCCCCAAGAGGGAGAGTCAGAACCGACATATCGGTTCAACTCCCTTCCCCTGGAACCAACAGGAGAGTGTCAGCTCCCAGATTCCATCATTGGAGCAGAGGATATCAGGGTGGTCAGAAGTGAGTGTCGGTACAGATGGTTCCACCAACGACTGAATGGTCCCCTCCAGCTTCGAAGTCTCAATTCGAGTCAGAAGAGGAGCAACAACAACAACAACAGGAGAGGACTTTGTCAATTCTGAAGCTGCTAGAGTCAAAACCGACAGAATTTTAGCAAGCATCAGATCCTGTAAAAGTCTCCACACCACTTGGTCCACGTCCAAATCAGAAAGTCTGGAAGCACGAGAAGAGACCACAGACGGAGCCGGTGACCCCAGAATCGGGGACCTCAAAGTAGGAGATACCGCTTCCAAGACTGGGTACCCGCTCCTACCAGCAACCTGAATGGTCAGTTCTGTTGACACTGGAGCCGAGACCGTAGCCTTTTTTGCAGTTTTCGGCACCAAAGAGCACTTCAGAGCCAAACCAGATGAAGTAGCTGGAGAAGAGGGTTTTGGTTGACCAGTAGCAGAATCCAAAGCAGATTGGAAAGCTGACTTGATTAAACCCCGCTCCACTAGCTTACGCTTCCTTTCAGCTAGCACCCTAGAGCTAAACCCATGACAAATCGCACAAACCTATTGTAAATGTACTTCGCCCAAACAGAACACAACGTGTAGAGTGCCCATCTATAATCGACATCTTCTGGCTACATTTTGGGCATCTCTTGAAACCAGATTTAGCCTTTTTTGACATTGTAAAGCAGGAAGCACAGCAATGGCTATAACTAAAGAAAAGTTAGCCTAATCAGCTAAAGTATACCAAGGCAGCTAACTTTAAGCTGTAATAGAAACCTAACAGGCAAAGGAAATAAAAGAGCCAAAAAATGGCCAAGAGCCTAACTGGTTAACAACACAAAAATGCACAAAACTGCAAAAGCCTAACTCGGCTTGGGATAGAGCAGAAACCAGAATAAACAGGGCCAAGCTCAACTAGAGAGAGAGAGAGAGAGAGAGAGAGAGAGAGAGAGCAAGAGTTATCCACTAACTAAGAAATAATCTGAAAAACGGATGAGCAGAATAAAGCACAATATTATCACTATCTAACTAACAAATACAAAAGGAAACTTTTTTTGAAAGATTTTTTTAGAAAATCGCAAACTTATCTCTCCAACGGCCAAGAGCTGTAGAGAACACCCGATCAGTTGTAGCGGCAAACTAGATCTGGGGAATGTAGTGGTGCATTGTGGGATAGGGCTTTGGCCTCAAGCTGCTTGAGACCTCAAGCTTTGCAAATAGGCCGACTCTCATCAGTAAGAATGAAGGTGAGATTGAACAACTTCGACTTTATCATTAACCAATTGGTTAATATGATTAAAAAACTCAAACCTGGATCCGTCCATATACCCAGGTCCTTAAATGCATCTACAGTTTCAATCACTGTGATGTATTAAATATTTACCTTTCAATTTATGTCTCCCAAATCTCATATGCTTAGCTTTTGATGTATTTATCAGCATATTATTATCCTGTGCCCAGTGGTCATATTTGTCTAGTTCTTTTGCAAACATGCCCTATCTGTAACACATGTAACCAGTTTACCCAATTTGAAGTCATTGGCATAAAGACTGTAGAACACCACAGATGAAGAAGATAGAGCTGAAAGATGCAATCTAAACAAATATGAGACCAGGACAGAGCCCTTTGGAACATTATGACTGTAACCAGGAATTCACTTGCCCAATTGCTGTAGGATACTTATCATGTCCTATTTGTAAGCCATGTAACTACCCATCTTATCAAGAGTACATCAATACCTAGTTGTTCTAATTTATTGATTAGTATTTTGTGTATGACACTGTGAAATGCTGAGGTTAAATCAATATGAATTACATCACAGAACAATTTTTTTCATTCATTGCTGCTATTATATTGTTATAAAACATCATATTACACATGGTAGTAGATCTATTTTCAACATATGCATGCTGATATATGGTTTCAGTCCCAACCATTACAGTTCTGACAATATCTTATCCAGTATTACCTTCTCCATTATTTTTCTACAACATGAAAGTAGACCTAAGGGTTTGTGTGACTCTGGGTTTGTTCTCCTCCCCTTTCCTGTAAAGACAGAGTGCATGTCTCCAATCTAGAGGAATCTCCCCATATTTATATGACCTAGAAAATAATAATAAATAATAGAAAATAATAGATGCAGTGGCACTGTAAATTCTTTCTGAAGTGCTTTCAGATCATTATTATTAATTCTGTCTCTGCCTTGTGCTTTATTTGGACCCAGTTTACATAGTTCTTTTTCAATATAATCTAATTTGATTTCAGTATTTCAGCTTACCTGGGTGTCACTAGGTCAACTTCTCATCCCCTTTGTGGAACCAAATTGTTTTGGGTAAGATTTTGTAAATATATCTATAATCTTTTGTGTCAGGCAATATATTTTAGAATCTACACAAAGTTTATCAATTTGTATGTTTTACTCCTTCCACATCTTATGGATCTATAAAATGTTTTCCTATTATGCTCAATATAGTTATACAATTTTTTTCCAAATCTTTCTTGATCTCATCTCACATGATTCTTAATTTGTTTCTCCATCTTGTTTATGTCCCTGGTTTTGCTAGAAAACACAATTTGTGAGTGACAAATATCAGTGACACCATTTAGTGCCTTGTGTTTTATATAAGATGGCATTATTAATTTACCTGTAGGTCACATAGCTTTTATGAAATTAATGCAGTTATGAAAACATAGCTAATAGTCATAACTAGTATACTAAAATACATTTATATCTCAGAATGTTTTCACAATACCCACCATGTTTTTTTATCGTTATATAAGTGAAGAATGTGTCTTTATTCATCCAGTCACAGGTGTAGAATATAAGCTGACAGCATATGGTAACTGTGAAACAAAAAATGCGATATATTTAGCAAAATGTAATTTATGTCAGGCATATTATGTTGGGAAAACAAACCAAAAGCTTAAAGAATGCATTAGTAGTCATGTATCTGAAATGAAGAGAGAAATACTGAGTAATGCCTTAGATAAACACAAGAAGGAAAAAGGCATGAATCATAATTTTAAGGTTTCTATTTTAACAAGTCTGACAGAGACTATATGTGGGGGGAATATAAGAACTTAATGAAATGGAAGAGTTGTATTGGATATTGCGCCTAGGAGCACATGTGACACCAGGACTGAATGGAAATATCTCATTGAAACCAATGCTAAGAGAATTTCAGAAAATAGTTTATTTAGTAATTATGGTCATGTAACTGTGAGATCATATAAATTAGTATGTTATGCTTTTCCTTTACTATGGATGAAGAAGCCCTACAAGGCGAAAGTTGTTAAACTAGCATTGTTTTTAATGTGCGTTATTTTAAAGTGATAATAAACTGTTATAGTATATGGTTCACGGTTCCAGTAACTTTTGTTGTTTACTATTTACTATTGAAGATTACTGGATTTACTTACATTACTGGCTGTTTCTGTGGAAGCCGTGGTTGATAAACCTTGCTGCTTTGTCAGAGATGGTTTGTACCTGGCACACTTAGGCTTTTGGCTGCTGGCAATGGTTCTTGCCTCCCCATAGTGCCTTTTTTATTCAAGGTCTTGAAAACAACATTACCAACATGAAATTAACCAATCAGAACAACATAAAGGTCATGATGCTAAATGCTAGGAGCTTAAACCAAAAAATGCACTCCCTGGAAGCACTTCCATCACTAGAAGATGTAGATGTCTGGGCAGTCACAGAAACCTGGTTTAAGGCCTCAGACAGTACCCCAGCCCTGCAAGGCTACAATGCCTTCCATACCTTTAAACTGCAAAATGAATGTGTGAAAACCAAAGGAGGCGGTGTTGCAATCTATATTAGAGATAAATTCACCTCACTTCTAGTTAGACTGGATAACTCCATGGAGTTACTCCAGGTCCAGGCTACAGTGGATAAGTACACCATTCAAGTCCTAGCCAGTTATAGATCCCCTTCAAAGGTTCAGAGGTTCATAGGTGTTTACTAGGCTAACGACCACAAGGGCCTTTTAAAGCCAACCATGCATCCCAAATTTCTGACAAGTTCTTTTTTTTTTCCATAATAACTCTTTATTGTTATATTATTTTCAAACACAAATAAGAACAAAAATAACATATATTCACAAATCAAGCATTAACTAATATCACTAATAACCACACTCTATATACAATATTTACAAGAATGCTTCCATGTAATACAGTTAAATATAAAAAAGCATAAGAATAAATGCAAGTAATAGACAGTTGATTACTAAATTCTCTCCACACACATAAATAATTATTAATATTTCTATGCTAGCATAATATTAAAAATCTGTTCCCAAATTTTTGGATTATTAACACTTTTATTTTGTGGGTTTAATAGTAATTTATGAGCCAATATATGTTTTGTCGCTAGAACTCTAAAGTTCTGCCATGAAGTTTTAGATGGGTCTAACCAATTTGAAGCTATATAAAGCTTCATTAATAGAAAAATATTAATATATATATAATAATTTGTGATTTAGGGATCTCTCTCGGGGGAATATGCAGAATCATAAATTTCCATGATAACGTTGTACTCTGGTAACCCACCTTTTGAAGTTGGATCTTAAGGGAATTCCAAAGTTTGAAAATACATATACAACACCAGAACATATGAAGAAGATCAGCTGGTTGATTCTTACAGTATGGACAAGTTGATGAATTTTTGGGATTAAATTTATGCAGGGTAAGACGTGTATAATATGCATTGTTCCAAATCATCAACTGGGTATATATTAATTTTTGAAGAGAAGTAGATTTGATGGTCAAGTCAATTGCTTTTAACATATTACTTCTATCTGTCAGTAAGATTTTCTCTTCCCAGTAGTTTGATAACAAAATTTTATCATGAAATTTAAATTCTTTAATTAATTGATTTGCTGTCGTGATATATTTAAGATCCTGCTGGAGAGCTTGCCACAACAAAGAGCATCTATTAATAGCCTCTTCTTCCGGTTTAAATCTTTTAAAATAGCTTATAGTGAGTTCTCTAATTTGCCTCAGAATAACCAGATAATTTTTAGGTAAGTTAAGTTCTTGTCTTATTTGGTTGGCCGAACTGTCAAGATGTTTATATATATCAATCAAAGTTAGATTAACTATCAATGAAAACTTGTTGAGATCAATTAGTTGATTATTCAATTTTAAATTAGGATTCTTATGAAAGGGTTGAAAAACCATCATATGTTGAACCAAATCTAATAAATGAAATAAATTATGTAAAGAGAGTATGTTCGTTTTGATGTGTTCAATAATCCCATAGAATTTCAATGTATCCTTACCTAAAAAAAGTATTGCTTTAGGATTGATATTTAACTTTAGAATATATTTATAATTCAGAACTACCGAAGGTGGTGTCCACTTAGTATTATTTATATCATAATTGGCAATTCTTAAAATTCTATTAGAATTTACAATTAAATAATACATTTCAAAATTAGGTAATTCCAGTCCTCCTCTATTTTTTGGGGTCATTAATTTATCATAAGATATCCTGGTTTTCTTTGGTTTCCAAATGAATTTAGCCAATTCTTTATGAATCCGTTTAAAAAACGACTTCGAAAGTAATAAATTGGCTGACCTAAAAATATACAGTAATCGTGGTAATATGTTCATTTTGATAATTGAAACTTTTGCTAATATTGGCAGTCGTAAATTTTTCCATCTCCCAAAATCAGAAATTATTTGTTCCCAGATTGCTTTAATATTATTATTATAAAAGTCTTTATTATCAGTAGAGAACTCAATTCCTAGATATTTAATATTTTCTTTAAATGATACCTGTCCCACTAAGGGCAATAACAAAAAGGGTTTAGGTGTCTTTAAAGGGAAGATATTGTTTTTTTCAAGTTAATTTTATAATTAGACACTTTTGAGAACTCATTAACAGCCTTCAATAATTTTTCAGTATCTGATAATGGAGATACACAATAAATGCTAAGATCGTCAGCAAAAGCTGCCATTAATATTTTAGTTCCATAAATTATTGGGACATTATGATAAACATTTTGTTTAATATATAAAAACAATGGTTCAAGATAGATATTAAATAATAAAGGGGACAAAGGGCAACCCTGGCATGTTCCAGTCTTAATCTGTATTCTTTTAGAGAAGTTTTTATTAATATACAATGTAGTATAGGGATTACTATATAATATTTGTAACATTTGGACAAACTCATGTGATATATTAAAATACGGTAAAAGATCAAACAAGAAATTTGTATCAACCCTATCAAAGGCTTTCTGGGCATCAATTATAAGGGCATAAATATTTAAATTATTTTGCTTAGCATGCTCTAACATAGTATGTAGTGTGAGTGTATTATCACTGGTTTGTCTACCTGCCATAAAACCAGTCTGTTCTTTAGAAATGATATGAGTCATGATTCTCTTCAGTCTAGATGCTATAATAGAGGTTAGAATTTTCATGTCTACATTTATTAATGATATCGGTCTATAATTATCCAGATTTTGAGGATCTAAATTGGCTTTATGTATAAAAATAGTTTTTGAGGCGTTAAGGTGTGGATCATTAATTTTATTCCTAATTATGTAGTTAAACACAACTGAAAGTATCTTACAGAAAATATCTGCAAATTTTTTATAAAATTCCACTGTCAAGCCATCAGGACCTGGTGATTTATGTGATTTCATATGCTGAATTACATATACTATTTCTTCTTCAGATATCGGTTTAACCAAGTAATTTTGAATGTCCTCTCCTATTGTTAGAAACTTAATTGACTGTAGAAATTGTTCATAATAATGTTAGGGGTGATATCCCTTTGTCCAGCATAAATATTAGTGTATATTTTCTCAAAGATATTAAGAACCTCCTCAGTTTTAGAATATATTTTATTATTAAATTGTATTTCCGAAATCTGCATGATTGGTTTTGTTTGATTAATGATCCTAGCTAACGCTCTCGATGGTGTTTGAACATGACTGGCATACCTCACTAACGTCTTGTACTCTTGAAATGGTAATCTACTATTCTGAAGTAAAAAGAGATCCTTTTGACATTTAATCAGTTCCTTCTCTGTTTGCTCATTAAAATCTCTAATCAGTTCTTGATCAAGTAATTTAATTTTTATTTCTAAAGTTTGAATATCTTTGTTTAATATCTTTTTATAATAAGATGCTTTTTGCAAAAGTGTCCCTCTTATTTGAGCTTTAACTGTTGCCCAGTCAATATCTGGGGCAAATTGTTGTTTCCCTAAACCAATCAATAAGTCTTTCAGGTACTTTGTAATTTCCAGTATTATATCCTCCTTATTCAATAGATTTGGATTAAGAGACCAATTATAACCTCTTTGTCTCAAAGTATCTTTTGCCCCCTTAGTAAAGCTCAACGAAATTTTAGAATGGTCTGATATATAACGGGCATGTACCATAACTGTAGGTTCTAGATTGATCAATACTCTTGAAATCAGGAAGAAATCAATTCTGGACCACATTTTATGACATGGGGAATAAAAGGTAAAATTGCTTGTACTATTATCGTTATTCAGATAATGAAATGGATCATATAATTGAAAGTCTTCTTTAAGATCATTCAGTGCTAATAGAGCATGCTTGTTAAATGCTCTTTGTGGACAAGATCTATCCAACTTCGGATTCTGGTAGGTATTCCAATCACCTCCAACAATTACATAATATCTATCAAATTGTGTTAAAATTGAATATAGTGATGCTATAAATAGTTGTTGGTCATTACAGGGAGCATATATATTTAAAAGTAAAATAGGTTTATCAAATAAGGCAGACAAAAGAATAACATAGCACCACCGTCCATTTTTATCTGTATTAGAATCTAATATCTTTTCCTTGTATTGATCTTTAATAATTATGGCTACCCCAGCACTATTTGACTTACCTTCAGATACTACTACTTCTGTAATCCATTTCTTTTTTTTAACATCACCCCATTGATCATTCATTAAATGCATTTCTTGGAGTAGGATAAAACACGCCTTAGCCTGCAACAATACATGTAACACCAGTTTCCTCTTCTTCAAGTTCTGGAGCCCTTTAACGTTCCATGAATCTACTTCCCACATTTCAAAGATTCACTGTAAGATGAACGTTTTGGAGAGAGAGCATGGAAAAAACAAAAAAAAACAGTAAATTCAAAACCATACATAATCTGGAAGCAATCCTTATATCACGTCCTCAACCAGTGCATACCCACTCTAACCCCGGACCAGGAGATGAATAGGTCCTGTATAATATAAAATGACAAAGGGTTTAAAAGAAACAACAGATATAAAAACACCACAATGTAAAATTTCACACATGTATCACAATTAAGACCTATAAAACCTAACTTCACTACGACAAAGCCTAAACTAAACATTCCCTAACAAACACTGCCATAAACTACATCTCTTTTGGTTAATTACTATTTAAACAAATCAAATAAAAAATGTAACAGTAGTACATGTAAAAAGAATAAATTAAAAAAAAATAATGCATTTTCAGTAGGTTATAATAATGCACTTTCACTATAATAATGCACTTTCAGTTGGATTAGCTATCTATACATAAACCACATGCATTAAAAGAGAGAAGAGAAAAAAATACATACTAATATATAACCCTATATTAAAGCAAATAGACAGCAAATTTATTAATATCCTTTGTTATACATTCACCTTATACTAGTTTCATAATAAAGCAAGCTTCTAACTAAATAAAATAATGAAAATAACACAAAACATTAAAAACTATGCTGACAGGTTAAATAAACATTGCTAAATCCCTGCACCCTCTCTAAATAATATAACTACAAAATGTTGACAGAAAGTTAATAAATGAAGTTCCTAACAAGTTCCTATGTGCTTAAATTACTATAGAACAGTGTTATTTAATGTTAAATAAGCAAGAGGGTGTTTAAAACAGTTCTCTTCGGTTTTCCAAACCAGGAAGTCCTGTAAAATGCTCGTGACGGGGGACCACTTTTGCAGACAGACTCCCGGAAGTGCCACAACAAAATCTACACCCTCAACAGCATTTTAAGCACTTCCTGTCTTCCTCCTCATTGAGAACAGTTTGTAGAAGCCATAAAATGTCAGGAAACAAGTGCAGGAGATCAAGATAAGGAAAAGCAAACCGTTTTATTGCTCAGGAATAGACCTAAGCTTCACAAATGCAAACAAAAGATTACCCAGTCCTCGAAGCACAGTAAACATAGCAGCATGCCAGTCCCAGCAAAAGTTCAATTCAAGTCTCTGATGCAGGTAAAGCCTTGGAAATTTTAAGAAACAGATTTCTTGCCTCATTTTTGGTGGAAAGAGAATGTTTAGCCCCATCCACTGTGAATATAAGCATATTAGGATATTTCATTTGAAACTTCATTTGTTTGTCAATAAGAAATTTGCAGTAAGGAGACAGAGACTGTCTAGACTGTCTGATCTGTATAGGTAGATCCTGTGTCAGAGATATTTTATTGTTTTTCCACATAATATAGCCTCCACCTTGTTTTGCAGTAATAAGTATTCTATTTACATCTTGATAATTAAGCAGTTTAACATACACAGGTCTAGGAAAATTAGATGCTTGTACCTCTCTCAAAGCTCTGTGTGCTCTTTCCACGATGATTTGTTTCGCAGTATCAGAATCATTTAAAAGCACTGCAAATATTTGTAGTATGGATGGAATCAGTTCATTATACTGAATGGATTCAGGAATCCCTCTGACAATGATATTGTTTCTCCTGGATCTTGCTTCTAGGTCTGTAAGCTTACTTTGTATAGCCTGTATATCCACATCATGCAGATTAGTTTTTTTTCCAGTAAAACTAATTTGTCCTCAGTATCAGAAATTCGAGCCTCCGTCCTATCCATTCTTTCCAGCAATTGAGTACATGAAATTCCAAATGATTGTATTTGACAAGTCAGTTCTTTTAAAGCTTCTTGTATAGGCAGAAGTGCAGTTTTGATATCCTCCATATTTAAAGCTTGATCAGCTTTAGTTTTAATCCCTAGTTTCTGTTGTTCCTGTGCTTTAGTAATTTTTTGTCATTTAGTAGTCACATCTTTTTCTGGTGATTGCAATTCCGATAATTTTGTTTTAGTCGTAGTTATATCCATGCTTTTGTCTTCTTTTGACATCTTATTGGAACATAAAAAGTTGCAATATAAAAAGCACACGGTTCCTTTGTGTATTCCTCTCTGCAGAGCTAGCTAATCTGTTGTAATCCAATGAAATATATTCCTTTTTTCTGGTTTTTCTTCTCAATCCAGGATAAATAAGTGTAGTTAGAGTAAGTTTATCGAAGTTTTGATGTTGAAAACTTTGTAGTATCCACTCAGGCTTTTGATTTTCTCAGGTTAAATGGAGAGCTGCAGTTCAGCAGTGTTCACAGAACAGCAGCCATCTTTGAATCGCAAATTTCTGACAAGTTCTGATACCCTTAATAAGTGTAAACATGTGCCTGGGAGATGAACCATTTACAGGTTACCTTTGTCCATTAGAGACATAGGTGCTAAACCAGGGATGAATTTCCAGTTTCCCATTCAATTGTCCAAATTACATTTGAATTGGGTTAGGGAGGAACACTGCTTCACATGGATGGGGATCCTGTTCCATAGACAAGGTAGTCACTGGGATACATACCTATCTCTCCAGCAGGTCCTATTTATATCACAGGCAATGTTTAAGTATTTTTAATGGGTAATTCTGGTACTGTTTGTTTTGTGGATATGCAGGAGGTCCATCAGAGTGGGATCTGACAATGCCCTGTATGCCAGGCATAGATCCCCCCTCAAATGCCTGTAGAAGACAGAATACAGGGATAAGGCCTTGAGGCATTCTGCATAGGACATATTACTTATGCCCTGTATTCTTTTAGTGAATAACCTCTATGGATGTTCCAATTGCTGGATATGCCTGGTTAGGTACATACCAAAGGGGGCATTGTACTCAGTGATAGGTCTGATGAATGCTGAATACAGTAGAACAATGACTTCCTTGGACTTAGATGCCATACCTTTGTTTATAAGTTGCGCAACATAGAATGATTTCCTCACCACTGTAGACACATGATGATCAAAGGCTATGTGTGTCCCTGACTACTGGGTCAGATCTAAGGGGTGCGTTGTCAATATGACAGTTATCAGGGATGGATGACTTCCCAAAGGATACTATTATGCATTTGTGGCATTTAGTTTTAGTCCATGGCTCTGACACCAGTTGTTTGTCTGTGTCAGCTCCTCCTGGAGAACATTTGTGTTAGTGTGAGATTCAATGACAGCTCCTAATTTGCAATCATCTGCAAATTTAGTCAGCCAGAGACCACTGACATTGGCCTTGACTTCTGAGAATTAAATGTCAAAAAGAACCAGTCTAAGGAATGATCCCTGAAGGACTCCACTTGTGGCTGGCCTCTTTGTAGAGGTGGACTTCCAAATTCTAACTTCCAGGATCCTGTCTGTGAGTCAGTTGGCTATCCACTGGGTGACATATGGGTTTGTATCTAACCTCTTGAGTTTGTCAACAATACCCAAGTGGGGTATTATGTCAAATGCATTGGCCAGGTCAAGGTAGGCAGTTTGAATGACTTTGCCCTCATCCATTTATTTGATGACCTTCTCAAAGAAGTCCACCAAGTTGAGTAGGCATGATCCTCATTCCTCACCACTAACACTGGTGGGGAATGCTCACTGAGAGAAAAATAGACACACACACAGTATTTTCAGATGCAGCTCTCTCTGCCCTTGAATGAAACCAAACTGGGTTGGGTTTAGTGTCTGGAGGTTTACTATATCTCTATTGATCATCTCCATGATAATTCTTTCCATGGCTTTTCATATAAAACTTGTGAGACTTATGAGTCTGTAGTTTCTAGGGTCTGTAGATGGCCCACCTTTGTGCAAAGAGATGATTGTTGCCTTTCTGCATTCATGAGGCAGGAAGCCTGTTTGGAGGCTACAGTTAAACAGTAATTCCAGAGACCCTGATAGGTCATATTCATACTATTTAGAAGGCATCCTGGAATATTGTCTAGGACAATGGATGTGCAGCGTTCTTTGTCATAGAGAGAGCATTAATGACCTGTTCCCTAGTGATAGAGGGGGGGTTATATTTGATGATACTTCCTGAGGGAAGGCTGAGGGGGAGACAGCGGTAAAGCTGGAGCTGAATTTATCAGCCAGAAGGTTTGCTATATCTTCTGGCTCAGTATAGGTGGCTCCATTTACAATGAGCTCTGCACACAATTGTGTATTGTCTTTGAGGTTGTGGACCTAGCTAAAAAATGTTTTGTGGTTGTCCTTGGCCTGGGAGGCCAAATTTACCTCAAATTTGGCTTTGCTAGACTTTATTTGTCCTCTGAGTTGTTTGTTTAGTTTGATGAGAGTGCTTTTATCCTGCTGGGTGCTGCACCTCCTAATTTTTGCCATGATTTTCTTCCTCCTGTTATACAGCCAATTGATTTTGTGATTCCACCAGGGTGGCTTGTTTTTTGAGTTAGTTCTGTACTTCCTCCTGGTGGGTACAGCCTACCTGTATGCATCTATTAATGTGCTTGTACAGGGTTGCTGTGAACAGTTCTGCATAGGCAGAAGTGTTCTCAGGGTGTATGGGGGCTTGAAGTTTTGCCAGGTTCTCACTTAATAGCAGGAGGTTAGCCTTAGAATAGTTCCTGAATATTCCAGGTATAGCTGGGGGTCCAGGTTTTATTTTTACTTCAAATGAGACCATTTTGTGGTCTGACCTTACCAGGGAAGGCATTACAGTAGGGGGTCTGCAGCAGTCTCCCATATCAGTGAGGACCAGATCCAGTATGATTGCATCCCTGGTTGGTGTATTGACTATCTGGTCCAGGGAGTTTGTGTTTACAAAATACAGGAATCTCTATGCATGTATGTTTGATGTCATAGGATTCTCAGTTAATAGTGGAGTAATTAAAGTCACCCATGAATATGGTATTGGGTTGGATGGTTAGTGTTTCTAATATGTTTAAATACATGGTATGGGTTTCCTGGGACATAGAGGGGGACCTATAGCTTGCAAGGAAGTGGTACTGGATTTTACCTATGGTGATTTGAACATGGATCAGGTCAAGTGCATTGTCCTGTTTGACCAGTCTTGGAGTATATTTATTTTTAATGTAAATAGAGACACCTCCACCATTAGCCCCTACCTATAAAGCAGCTGGCCTAAATGTGTTGAAGGCATTATAACCTTGCACTGTTGGTGTGCTCTCTGTGGCTTTAAACCATGTCCCAGTGACAGCACAGACATCAACATTCTTTAGGGTAAAAAGTGCTTCTAAGGAGTGGAGTATGTTGTTTAGACTCCTAGCATTGATCAGTAATACCTTTAGATTTTCTTGGTTTTGATTTGCTATGTCGGAAGTACTTTCAGTTTGGCATTGCCTAAAAAAGGCACTATGGGGGAAGACAATGTTTTAGCTAATATTTGAAAGCCTAGAGGAGAGGTGAAGACCAGCTCTGGCAAAGCACCATGGTCTGTTGCCCATCTCCTTCCATGCTGACAAATATTGCACCGCCTTAGAATGAAACCGGAAACTAAGCCAATTATTAAATTTAATCATCTTTTGTTCATATTGTGGCATCATCATTGGAGAAGGTAAAATGCTGCTCAATGCTGGGCTCATACCAGCTGGAGACACATATTCCAAGAGCTTCATAATGTCTCTCTTCATATAGTCTATGGAGGTACGTCTCAGGTCATTTACTCCCACATGGACTATGACTGAGCCATATTGATAATTGTGGTCTAATGATCTGAGTGCATGTGTAATGTGATGGATCTTAGCCCCTCAGAAGCAACTGATTGTAACTTTCTCCTTACTCAGCCTGGTAAGAGGGACATCAGTGTGTCTCATGATGGAGTCTCCAATGACTAGAATATTGGATTGTATGGTGATTTGCCTTATGGGCTTAGAGGTAGAGGTTCCATGACATGTAGCTCTATGTGATGATGTTGGTGTTCTTTTGAAAGAGTGCATTTGGGGCTGCTGAGGGTATTTGTTATGTGTACTTCATCTAGGAGGTCTTTGTGGTTTAGGAAGGTTACATGTAAGTTCCTCAGCATATGTGGGTCTATATGTTTGCTTTGAATTGTGCGTGATGGGTGCAGTGTCTGTACTACTGACAACCTTATTCACATTAGGAGTACTTTTATGTGAGACCTTTGCCTCCAGTGATATTGTGTAAATACGTCTCACATACCATATCAGTTTGTTTGAGAATTAACTGGCTGTCAGTAAACATGAGGCAATTTCTGCATTGCCTGAGGATGTCTATATCCACCAAGCCAGTAACGCAGATAGGAGGAAAGTTCATATTTATTACAGCAGACCCTTTTTTTATTCATTAGACTGTTGGAGTGAGAATATCAATCACTGTCAGGAGTATCCGGTTTGCAACTATGGGGACAGTGCTTGTCACTGCAAACTAGCTGTCCTATGTGGAACTAGGTACTGGAGAAATTTCAGTTGTGCTTTTACCAGAAAAATGTCACTCAAGGTGTATGAGTCTGTACAGAACACTGCCAAACCCTTGAGGGAAACTAATACATAGATCTAGAAAATTTAAGGATGAAGTATTTAGGCAGATATTCTGAAGTTAGAAACAAATCAAGCAGTACTTACTGAAAACAAATAATTAACTTGTCAAGAATGATGAAAAGAGGGGAGTCACATGAATGGCTACTGCCTGGCTACTACTAATGCTGGTCTCAGCACAGCTTCACTCTGTTGGGATACAATACTCCTTTGCTTCTTCTCTCACCATAAGCAAAATGTTACCACCAATCCCAAGAATAGAAGCAGGCCACAGCCTGTTTAGTGATCTACAGTCTTGTCCTAGATGATGCAAGAGTCTGTAGGCTTGTAGCCTTTCTTTGGTAGATGCCTTGAATAGCAGCCAGACTAAACAGGTAAATTAAGCACAGACACTCAGTCTCCAACCAGAAACAATCAGGAATCAATGCACTCTGCTTCTTCTCTCCCCAGGATCAGAATATAAGTACAGATTCCAAGCTGTCCCCTATAAAGCAGTTATTAGGCTTTCTGGTGATCAGCAGTCTCCGGGAAATAATGTCCCTGTACTCCTTCTCTCACCAGGACAAAACAGAAGCACTAATCCCAAGATGACTACTGAGAGGCAGAATGTAGGCTCTCCAATAACTGGTGGTCTTGCAATAGGTGCTTAAAGGTAAGATGAAAAAAAATGGTTTATCCTAAACACTGCAGTGTGCACTAAGCAATTAGCTATGAAAGTGGATAACTTAAGTGTTTTAGCTGTCTAAAAAGTTAAATTTTAGTGGAGAGCCACTATTTTTAAAAGAGCAAGATAGATTGAAAAGGGTTGGGCACTTTTGTATTCTCGTACAATGGAATACAGTAGGATGGCCAATAAATTTAAATAGTTGAAGGGGTGTGATTACACAAAAGGATAATCTTGTGCTTACTCACACCAGTCAGTGAAAGGAGAGAGGGAATATATGGTCAAATTAACAAAAGAGACATGGGTTACAACACCCACAAAGCCTACTTAACCAAACTGAAGACAATCCAAATTTTACCAAACACACTGGTTATGGAGGATTTCAATTATCCCACCATCAACTGGGAAACGTATCCTAGCCCAAACTCACCATTACAAAAGTTTCTTGACTTTGTGAATTCAAATGCCCTGGAGCAAATTCTCCATACCCTGACAAGAGAAACAAACATTCTAGATCTGGTCCTCACCAACATGTCAAACAGGTGCACTTTTGCAACTGTTCGACCTGTTGTATCTTCATTAGTTGACTGATCACAAATCAGTCACCTTCGAGCTGACACTAACACCTGAACTCAAAAAGGGTGAAATCAGACTACAAAATTTCACCAAGGCAAACTATACCCTCCTAGGTGAAGGAATGAATGCTGAAAGTGGTAGCCACACCAAAGCTTACACTAAAGTCCTGTAAAATCACTTGCATAAGTGTATAAACTCAGCTGTACCAGATAGAAACAAATCCAGAGCCCCAAGTAAAATCACACTACCATGGTAGACTTCCAGCATCAACAAACTTTACAATAAATGCAAAATGTTGCTGTCCAAGAAAACAAAGACAAGGACTCAACAATGGAAAAACACTCTCCCTAGCCTTAACAGGCAAATAAGACAACTTGTTAAACCCTCCAAGAACTCCTTTGAGAGAAACCTAGCAAATACTGCCAAAGATATCCATAAGGCCTTTTACAGTTATGTACATACCCAAAAGGGTAGGACCCAAGCATCTGTAGAACTGCTGACCAACAGTATCATGCACACTGACCCCACAGAGATAGTGAACCTGCTAGCAGATAGGTTTGGTGTAAATTTCACTCCCTTATCCCCTCCTAACTTACAACTAACCCTCCCCAAATTCCCCCAACCTCACAAATCTGAAGAGCAGATCCTCAAAGCCCTGTCCAAGGCCAAGAACGCAGCCTCTGTGGGACCAGATGACATCCCAGGCTGTCTTCTAAATAGGCTGAAACATAAACTAGCATCACCACTAAGTACCCTTTTCAATCATAGCCTAACAACAGGCTTTGTTCCTGCAGAATGTAAAACAGCTACAGTTATTCCCTTCCACAAAGGTGGCCTAGCAACAGACCCAGAGAATTACAGGTCCATAAGCCTGAACAGCCTGTTAAATCTGGTGGATTTCTTTGAAAGTGTGACCAAGGCCATTGATGTGGGCAAATCTGTGCACACAGCATACCTCAACTTTACAAAGGCTTTCAACACAATCCCACATTCAGGCATTATCGATAAACTTAGCAAACTGAATGTAAACCCCTTTGTTGTAAGATGGGTTGCCAACTGGCTCACAAATCAGACACACACGTTCAACATCAGTCAATCCACATCAACCAGCAGACCTGTTACCAGCGGGATGCCACAGGGTTCAGTGCTGGGCCCCCTACTGTTTGGTATATACTTCTCAGAAGTTCAGGTCAAAACTAAAGGGTTGTGGCTAATCAAGTTTGCAGACAACTTCAAACCTAGGTACAATCATTGAATCCCTAAATTATGTCAGTATACCCCAGGTTGGTCTCACACAGACCAATGACTGGTGTTTTAGTTACTGTCTCAAACATGAATGCAAAGAAATGCATCATCATTCCCTTCAGCACAAATAATGTCCCCTTACTGTATCAAATCAACAATACCCTAAGTACCCATGAAGTGGTAAGGGACCTGGGATCAAAACTGACTTCAACCTTAACCTTGACCACAGCGTGTCTACTGTTCTAAGAAAAGCTTTCCATGTAGCTCACTTTTTTAGTAAAGGCATCTTCTCGAGAACAAAAAAAGTTATAACCCTGCCTATACTCAGCACTTAAACAGCCCATAATTGAGTATAGTGTCCCATTCGGTATGTACCATACTAAGTACCTACAGCAATTAGAGACCTCAGAGGTTTCTAACAAAGAAGATCAAGGGCAACCAGCATATGCCTTACACAGACCAACTAAAATCCCTGTCACTATATTCTCTATTGTATGGACTTCTTAGGGGAGACTTATGCCTGGCCTACAGAGCAACCCAAAACCCAAACATAATGAACTTACTGCATTTCCATAAATCAAATGGGTCTAGGGCTACCCATTCCAGGGACTTAAATATGGCCTTTGACTTAAATAGGGCATGCTGGAGGGACAGATTTATCTCCCAGTGACTGCCATGTCTTTGGAACAGGCTACCAATTCATGTAAAACAGAGCATTTTCATGAAACTGTTCAAGAGGAACCTGGATGAGTGGATGGGGCACCATAAATTCTTATTGGGGATAGCACCCAGAACCCTATGGACATGGACAGTCATAACTAAATGCAATCTTAGGTATTGACTAGTATCTCTATGGTACTACATTGGGTTGAAATGCCTAGGCTTAGAATGACCTCTGGGTTGATAGCCTAGTAATCTCCTATGATCCTATGGTCCTATAATCCTATGTTGTGTTTAGTCTTATAGAATGCACAGGAACTCTGCTCTCCTGAATTATGCACTCCTATAGAAAGCAATGCCAATTACCCTTTACATGGCTCTGGTGCTAAATTGTACATATTCTTTCCACTTTTTCTTTCTGTGACTTTGTTTTTGGCACTTCTATTAACTGTTTCTACAACTTCCATTTGTGTCACTACATCTGGCTCCTACTTTGCAGTTAAAAGTCCCTGATCTGTTAGCTTTAATATACATGACTTTTCTCACTTATTAAACATTGCATCACATGATCTGTTTTTATCTTGCACTACAGATGACTCTATGATGCCAGACCCACTGACCTGGAAAGGTACTTAACAGTTCTTCTCTGTCAGAAGAGCAGTAAGGAAATTTCTCCCATATCTTGTCCAAACTCTTACTTGTATGCCATATACTTGGATCCTTCAGATTTACTGTGATTTGTATCATTTTGGGAGAATAGAACTTAATTATTTTATTTATTTATTTGACATTTGTTTACTGGGAAAGTCCATCTGGATAAAAAAAGAACCCGTTTTCAGCAGAGGCCTGGGGAGAAAAAAACTCCAAGTTAAATACATAATATAGAAGCAATATAACAATGAATACAGTGATAAAAAGGAGTTGTTTCAGACAATTTTATGGAGAAACAATTAGCATCAGAAAGAATAAAACATATGCATGTATATGGAATACAAAACATAGTAGAAATCAACAAATACATATCAATTCATCTCCTCATGATTATGAGGATGCTAAAAAGGATTTGAATCAGAGATTTTTGGATAGAGGCTATTCTATCAGGGACATATCTAGTGCTAGGGTGTGGACAGATCAACAGTCGAGATCAGATCTTTTAAAATATCAGATTAAGGATGATGTTAAAGGAGATACCATTCGATTTATCACTACATTTGGGAAAAATCACCAATTGATTAGAAGTGTGTTGAACAATAATTGGAACATACTTTTGGCCAATGAACATCTCCGTCATATTTTGACTGATCAATGTTCAATTTCTTACAGGAGGGGCAAAACTTTGGGCATGTTATTTTCCCATTATAAACATCAGGATAGTGGAGGTGCAACATATAGACAACTTACCATCACTGGGGATGAGTTGTTGGGGACTTTCCCTTGTGGTCATTGCACCTCCTGTACAAGTATTAATAAAACTAAGGAATTTTCTAGTGCCAATACCAGTAAGATATTTGATATACGCATATTTGCCAATTGTTCAACATGTTGGGTGATTTATTTAGCTATATGTCATTGTCAGGCTTTCTATGTTGGTAAAACCTCACGGTCCCTTAGAACTCGAATAGGAGAACATCGTAGTGATATTCGGACTCACAAAATTAGCAACGCCTTATATCAACATACTGTTAAGCATCCATCTGCCAAATTTATATTTTGTGCTATTGATAAAGTACAGGGAAATAGATCTAATCAGACTGGCTGGCAGAGCGTTTTAAGTATGAAAGAAAAATATTGGATCATACATTTGGGAGCCCTTTTTCCACCCGGCTTGAATAAAATATTATATATATTTATATGTTATTTTACACCACACCTTGGCTATATATCATTGTTATTGATATAATATTTTTGTTTAAACAGTATTATTCATGCACAGTTAGTGCATTTATGCATTTCTATCTATCAGATAGGTTTTATGGTGGTGCATGTCTTTAAATCTGGATTTGTTATATTTTCAGTTGATTGTTAGCCACTTGTTTATTGGCTAATTATTCATATATATATAGGGAGTCTGTTTAATGGAATTATCACATTTTTTCCTCACTGAAGAAGGTATTCTACCGAAACTAGTTTGAGGCATGTTTTTGTCAAGAGAGTGTTAGTGTCTTTGACACTATTTTTACTTCAATAAAGCTTTGGGAACCGGTTGCTGGCTCTTGTTTGTTCCTGTTCTGCTGTTGGGCCGTGCAAGCTTGAACGTGCGTGGGTTAGTGTGTCACAAATTCTCCATACCCTGACAAGAGAAACAAACATTCTAGATCTGGTCCTCACCAACATGTCAAACAGGTGCACTTTTGCAACTGTTCGACCTGTTGTATCTTCATTAGTTGACTGATCACAAATCAGTCACCTTCGAGCTGACACTAACACCTGAACTCAAAAAGGGTGAAATCAGACTACAAAATTTCACCAAGGCAAACTATACCCTCCTAGGTGAAGGAATGAATGCTGAAAGTGGTAGCCACACCAAAGCTTACACTAAAGTCCTGTAAAATCACTTGCATAAGTGTATAAACTCAGCTGTACCAGATAGAAACAAATCCAGAGCCCCAAGTAAAATCACACTACCATGGTAGACTTCCAGCATCAACAAACTTTACAATAAATGCAAAATGTTGCTGTCCAAGAAAACAAAGACAAGGACTCAACAATGGAAAAACACTCTCCTAGCCTTAACAGGCAAATAAGACAACTTGTTAAACCCTCCAAGAACTCCTTTGAGAGAAACCTAGCAAATACTGCCAAAGATATCCATAAGGCCTTTTACAGTTATGTACATACCCAAAAGGGTAGGACCCAAGCATCTGTAGAACTGCTGACCAACAGTATCATGCACACTGACCCCACAGAGATAGTGAACCTGCTAGCAGATAGGTTTGGTGTAAATTTCACTCCCTTATCCCCTCCTAACTTACAACTAACCCTCCCAAATTCCCCCAACCTCACAAATCTGAAGAGCAGATCCTCAAAGCCCTGTCCAAGGCCAAGAACGCAGCCTCTGTGGGACCAGATGACATCCCAGGCTGTCTTCTAAATAGGCTGAAACATAAACTAGCATCACCACTAAGTACCCTTTTCAATCATAGCCTAACGACAGGCTTTGTTCCTGCAGAATGTAAAACAGCTACAGTTATTCCCTTCCACAAAGGTGGCCTAGCAACAGACCCAGAGAATTACAGGTCCATAAGCCTGAACAGCCTGTTAAATCTGGTGGATTTCTTTGAAAGTGTGACCAAGGCCATTGATGTGGGCAAATCTGTGCACACAGCATACCTCAACTTTACAAAGGCTTTCAACACAATCCCACATTCAGGCATTATCGATAAACTTAGCAAACTGAATGTAAACCCCTTTGTTGTAAGACGGGTTGCCAACTGGCTCACAAATCAGACACACACGTTCAACATCAGTCAATCCACATCAACCAGCAGACCTGTTACCAGCGGGATGCCACAGGGTTCAGTGCTGGGCCCCTACTGTTTGGTATATACTTCTCAGAAGTTCAGGTCAAAACTAAAGGGTTGTGGCTAATCAAGTTTGCAGACAACTTCAAACCTAGGTACAATCATTGAATCCCTAAATTATGTCAGTATACCCCAGGTTGGTCTCACACAGACCAATGACTGGTGTTTTAGTTACTGTCTCAAACATGAATGCAAAGAAATGCATCATCATTCCCTTCAGCACAAATAATGTCCCCTTACTGTATCAAATCAACAATACCCTAAGTACCCATGAATTGGTAAGGGACCTGGGATCAAAACTGACTTCAACCTTAACCTTGACCACAGCGTGTCTACTGTTCTAAGAAAAGCTTTCCATGTAGCTCACTTTTTTAGTAAAGGCATCTTCTCGAGAACAAAAAAAGTTATAACCCTGCCTATACTCAGCACTTAAACAGCCCATAATTGAGTATAGTGTCCCATTCGGTATGTACCATACTAAGTACCTACAGCAATTAGAGACCTCAGAGGTTTCTAACAAAGAAGATCAAGGGCAACCAGCATATGCCTTACACAGACCAACTAAAATCCCTGTCACTATATTCTCTATTGTATGGACTTCTTAGAGGAGACTTATGCCTGGCCTACAGAGCAACCCAAAACCCAAACATAATGAACTTACTGCATTTCCATAAATCAAATGGGTCTAGGGCTACCCATTCCAGGGACTTAAATATGGCCTTTGACTTAAATAGGGCATGCTGGAGGGACAGATTTATCTCCCAGTGACTGCCATGTCTTTGGAACAGGCTACCAATTCATGTAAAACAGAGCATTTTCATGAAACTGTTCAAGAGGAACCTGGATGAGTGGATGGGGCACCATAAATTCTTATTGGGGATAGCACCCAGAACCCTATGGACATGGACAGTCATAACTAAATGCAATCTTAGGTATTGACTAGTATCTCTATGGTACTACATTGGGTTGAAATGCCTAGGCTTAGAATGACCTCTGGGTTGATAGCCTAGTAATCTCCTATGATCCTATGGTCCTATAATCCTATGTTGTGTTTAGTCTTATAGAATGCACAGGAACTCTGCTCTCCTGAATTATGCACTCCTATAGAAAGCAATGCCAATTACCCTTTACATGGCTCTGGTGCTAAATTGTACATATTCTTTCCACTTTTTCTTTCTGTGACTTTGTTTTTGGCACTTCTATTAACTGTTTCTACAACTTCCATTTGTGTCACTACATCTGGCTCCTACTTTGCAGTTAAAAGTCCCTGATCTGTTAGCTTTAATATACATGACTTTTCTCACTTATTAAACATTGCATCACATGATCTGTTTTTATCTTGCACTACAGATGACTCTATGATGCCAGACCCACTGACCTGGAAAGGTACTTAACAGTTCTTCTCTGTCAGAAGAGCAGTAAGGAAATTTCTCCCATATCTTGTCCAAACTCTTACTTGTATGCCATATACTTGGATCCTTCAGATTTACTGTGATTTGTATCATTTTGGGAGAATAGAACTTAATTATTTTATTTATTTATTTGACATTTGTTTACTGGGAAAGTCCATCTGGATAAAAAAAGAACCCGTTTTCAGCAGAGGCCTGGGGAGAAAAAAACTCCAAGTTAAATACATAATATAGAAGCAATATAACAATGAATACAGTGATAAAAAGGAGTTGTTTCAGACAATTTTATGGAGAAACAATTAGCATCAGAAAGAATAAAACATATGCATGTATATGGAATACAAAACATAGTAGAAATCAACAAATACATTCAATGAACTATACAGAGAAGGTTTAATTGAAGGGAGGGAGGAGCTTTCAAGAGGAGAGGAATAAATAGAGGACTAAATAGTTACTCATAGATAGTGTTATTTGGATCAACAGAAGAGAAGGAGAGAAGTCTGGGTAACAGACAGAAAAAGAAAATAGCAAAAGAAAGTGAGAGAGAGAGGGAATGGAGAAAAGATAAGTGAAGTACACAGCGAGGGTTAGCCAGGAATAATAGGATTCTTATAAAGGGAAGATGTGAAATAAAGGTAAAGAGAAATCATAGCAAATAAAAAAAACGAGGAAGACTGTAGGGAGTAGGTGGAAGAGAATGGGAAGAGGAGGAAAAATAGAGAAAGGCAGGACAGGGATGAGTGAAAGGAAGCTGATGCGAAGCAGGAAAAAGGATGAATTATAGAAAGTAAGAGACGCACAAGACAGAAAACGAAGGAATAATAAAAAGGTGAGCAATAAAAATGCAGTAGTTTAGCCTGGACAAGTACATGAGCATAGCCAGTTACTGCAGAGGAAGACCCTAGTTGGTTAATGGGTTGAGGGATAGAATTCTCAGTTTTGGAGATGTACTTACAATATAAAGAGTCCCCAGCTTTATTGTTGGATTTGGAGATTTACAGAAAAGATTTGTTGGAAGATTGAAGTATTTGAGTATTAGTGTAGGGTTGGATCAATGGTTGAAGAGCAGGAGTTTTTCAGGGTAATAAACCAGGCTATGAGTAAGGGTGAGCTGAGTGAAGGTTAAGTAATGTAATATTTCTAGCTAGTTTAGTTGATGTAAGGCAGGATAGTGGAAATGCCTATATGGAGAGGAAGTAGCACATTTGACTATTTTATTATAGCATGCTTCAAGCTTAGAAAGATCAGTTGTGCTAATGTTAGTGAAGATACGAGAGGAATACAGGAGAGTGGAGAGAAGGAAAGTTCTGGCTATTGCTTTTCTTGTGTAATTAGTCAGAAAAGGCTTAATTCTATATAAAGATCCAAGTTTCATATGTGTTTTGTTTGATTGTCTGAAATATCTGTAAGTCAAATTTCAAATTATTGTCTATTAGAATGCCTAATAATTTAGTTTGAGTTATGTCTGATATAATGGTGCTATTTGAGGAGTGAATCTGGAAAGGGGTTAGGAGATTTTGAGATTTGGTGGGATGAAAAAGAATGAGCTTAGTTTTGAAGGAGTTTAGGAGATGTGGGTCAGAAAATCAGGTTTCAATAGCTGTGAAGGACTGTTGTGTCATGGTAGTACGTTGTTTTAAGGATGCTGCTGCACAGGTAAGAGTGGAGTCATGTGCATATTGAATGATAGAGGCTAGTAGAATGTAAGTATAAAGATGGTTGCTGAAAATAGTAAGTAACAGAGGACCAAGGATTGAACCTTGGGGAACCCCTAAGTTGACAAGCAGTAGGCTTGAGAGATATTCTTGCCATTTAACAGCCTGCTGTCTGCCAGTTAAATAACTGTGAACCAAGCTAGAGAGGCACAGCTAAGATTTAAGGTGGAAAGTTCATCAAGACGTACCTGCTGTGAAGCAGTATCACAAGCTTTGGATTGGCCTAAAAAGGCAGCTGATACAAATTCCTCATTATTTCTGTGTTGGTTTATGGTGTTACTAAAACACAGAAGGGCATTTGTGGTACTATGGTTTGGGCAGAAACCATGCTGTGTATTAGATAAGGGATTATTGGTTATTAGGTAGTTTAAAAGTTGCATGTGAATACATTTTTCTAAAATTTTGGAAAGAGGTGGAATAATAACAATGGCTCTGTAATTAGAAAATTCAATAGAATTGCCACCTTTGTGCAGAGGGATAATATAAGATATTTTCCAGCTTGAGGGGACATACACTTAAGAAACAGAGTGGTTAATAAGGATTCTAAAGGGTAAGCAATAGCTTTGGCTGCTATTTTTAGGAATTCTGTGGGGAGGTTGCCTGTGGCAAGGGTTGTGTATTTAAGTTTGGAGAGTATTTTTTTATAGTAGGAGTCTGACTATGTGTAAAGGAGAAAGAATTTCTGGTATCACTTGAAGTGTGTGGGATATTTGGAGGAGAATTAAGGTTGGACTTGAGCGATTGAATAGAATTAGTAAAGAATGAGGTGAACTGTGTTGCGATGCTGTCTATGTTGTTTGAAGTAGATGGGATAGGGTTGTTCATTGACTAGGGTGGAAGAGGTTATTTATGGTAGACCAACATTTTTTGGGATTATTTTGGTGCAGATGATGTGTTAAAGTACAGTAGTTTTTTTGTCCAGTTTGTATTGTGACTTAGCTTTATTTCTAAGTTGTTTGTACTGCTCTAGGTTAGCTTGATTGGAATGCCAAATTGCCCAGGATTTATCTCTTTGAGAAGAATTTTAGTGTCTTTTGTTAACCAAGGTGCAGCGTTGGATCTTGTTCTAATAGTTCTACAAGGAGCTAAATAATTTAGTACATCAAGAAAGGTGGTATCAAAATATTGAACAGTGCAGTCAAGAAGAAAACTTTTCAGTGGAGACCAACTGCAAAGTTGTATAAGAGAAATAACTGGGTATTAAAGTTTTTATTGTTGTAAATTTGGCAGTAAGTGATGGTTTATTGGTCAAAATCCAGTCAAGAACTGATTTCTTATACGATGCTTTACCAATTCTTGTTGTAGTTTGGATTAGCTGAGAAAAGCCACATAGGTTGATGAAGCTGGGAGGTTTAACAGAATTATAAGAGTACCAATCAGTGTTGAAGTCACCCATACTGATAGTTTCTTGTGAAAAAGTAAGAGATATCCAGTGAAATATTTCCTCGATGATGGTAGAGTTATTGTCAGGAGGGATATAAACAGCAATAATTGTTAGTTGTTGTGGTGTGGTAGAAGGAGTAGTTATGTAGGTGATTCTGTTATGATGTTAGGTGGAAAGCAAGTAAGAGAAGGGAGAGGCTGATAGTGTAATGTGAAAGAATTTTTAGGTGTATAAAATGAGAATAGGAAGACTTTGTTGGGAAGAGAGAGGTAATGGAACAGAAGAAGTAGAGGTGAAATGGAATATTGAAAGGTTGGTGAAAGTAGGGGGGGTAAAAATAGAAAATATAGGTAAAAAGGAATAAAAGGTGTGAGGGAACAGTAGTAAGAAACATGTTTGAATCTAGAGAAAGGAGTAAGTGATAGGAAATAAAAGAATAGGAAAGGTATAGCGAGAAAGAGAATGAGCAAGGAATAGTTTAAGGAGAGGCATGGGAAATATTCTATGGAAAGAATAACACAGTTAAGGAAGAGAGATAAGAGATACTGCAGTTTGAAGACAGGATATGATAAGGAGGTAGTATAATAATAGGAACTATAGGTAGTGTATGTGTGGTGATATAAAGAATGGAAAAGAATATAATTGGTAGTAAGAAATAGGAGGAGTGTTTAATTAGAGTTTAAATGTAGATGTAGTGGGAGCGGGTGAGATTTAGGGGCAGGATAGGTCAGTGGAGTAAGCCAGAGCATAATGAGGGAGAATGGAGCATGTAGACCTGGAGATTACAGAGACTGCAGCAGACAGTAAAAACAAAATTGCAGAAAACAATCAGTGAATAAAAGAAATACTGGCAGGTAAAAACAGAGAAATGTAAGCAGTGAGTGTGGGAAGAGTGTGTGGGAAGGGGACATGTATATAAGGCAGCAAACCATGTACAGAGGAAAAGCAAACACAACTATAGTATCTCAGGAAGACAGGAGGAGACAGAAAGTAAAGATGGGGAAAGGAAGCTAGTCAGAAATAGGAGGGAACAGAAAAAGGAAAGAGAAAAGTGGACGTTCAGCTCAGTGGAGTGTAAGAAGCTTAATTAATACAGATATTAACCAAGAGTAGGTATATAGAATTAAACATACACTACAAATTTAAAATTCCTATAGAACTGTTGTGTTAGAATTAGGGGAGGCATAGAATACGTTGCTTGTACACTGCTGAAGCTTGAATCTGCACAGATGATCTTGGCAGGTCAGACATCACTATGAATTTAAAATTCCTGTAGAACTGCTGTGTTAGATTTGGGGGGAGGGGGCATAGAAAATGCTGGCTGTACACTGGTGAAGCCTGTGTTTACACAGATGATTTTGGCAGGTCAGAGGTCCTGTACTTGAGATCACAGATGTAAAAAAGACAAGAAAGAACCTGTAATAAATATTCAGATGAGAACTAGAAGTTAGAACATTTGAAAGAACCTCCAGTGCACATTACAGACAGATGGTCTGAGACACCTTTAGGCTAAAACCACATATGTAGTAAAAATATAGAAATGCAGCCTTTACACACAACGTGCTGTTCAACCATATTCAAGCATGTGACAGCACTTCTGTTTCAGCTTTTTAATTATGAGACTTACTAACATGATCTGCCTTATTATCCAGAACAGTGTAATCACCCTGAATGGAGAATCCCCAAAACAGATAGAAACAAAAATTATAATATCAATTTTTAAATCAAGAATCTGTACTATTCCTTATTAGGTACAAGTTTTGAACTGATAATAAAAGCTTAATAATTGCAACAAATCCACAAAGTGACGTTTAACATGCCTTTCTGTTACAAAAATCCCAGCATGAGTATTATACAAAAATAAACAGTTTACACAATAAGAGAAATTACCTTTAGCATATGCATCTTGTGCACATCAAACACTGCACGACATGCAAATAAGTGGCATACAACACCAAGTCATCCCATAAGCTACAGTAACTGATTGTACAAATGAATGCTTTGCTATAAAATGACCAACAATTCCATAACAAGAATGGACACAAATCACTGCTACAGTTTTAATCACCATAGTAATGAAAACCAGATATATTACACATCAGTGTTACAAAGTAAGTGCTTTAGTCACTGGCAAACCTAGGATAAGTTTTCTGTGGTTTTGTGTATTTGAAGACATTAGACCAATAAATGACGACACATTACAACACATTTTCAGAAGATTAAAGAAAGTAACCTACGTGCAATGTATTTAAACAGGAATAATGCAAATACAGCAACTGCAACGCTGTACTCTGACTATACACCTTCCCTGTATTGCAATGAATTTTGTGTAATGTTTTTCAAGGTAGTGTGCCACTTCTGTGTCTTCATTTTATGTTTTTCTTATTTAAATTGTGAAAGCACAGTGCAGGAATGAAAGGCACACTTTGTTTTTGCAAACAAATGTGACTCTTCTATTGTTAGCATTGTGCAACTTGTAAGTTAGAATACAATAGCTGAGGGGATGGGTGGGAGACCCTTCCAGACAGTGATGCACACAGATTTTTCTTTGCAAATACTAGTTTTTGCTTCTGTATTTGTTTATCATTTATATCACTAATGATGCACAGAGTGAACCACTGCTACATATGACTGATTTGTATGAGTGTTTATTTATTTATTTACACTTTGTTAACAGGTTCATGCTATGAGGTTAGTCTGGAAGGTTATGACTGTTAACACTGTAAGGTTTTGTAGTTGCCCTTGGAATCGGACTTTTAGTACATTGTAGTCAGTCATATGTGGACTTAGATGTATTCACCTTTAATTATAGGTGGTTAGTTATTCATTTTGTACCATAGGTATCATACATATTACTCTCGCAGCAAATGACTGAAGTGTGGTGCAGTCACTGAAAACTGGACCTTAAATTTGGCTTCACTGTGTAATCACATTGCATTAAATCTTGGAAATGACTTCCTTATTGCACTTAGACTAAAGCAAGTGATTGTGTGAGGCCAATGAGCTATCTTTTTAAGTTTTGTAGACTATGCAAAGCTTGCCTCTTGCAGGGTAAAATGATCTCGTTCCTTTAGGGGAAAACACTTGCTTTTGAGATGTCCCATTACTTGCGTATGACAAGTAACTTGGAAGGTTTTGCAAGGTACTGCATCCCAAGGCATTGTTTTGTTTTCCTATAGTAGAAACGAAGATTTTCTATGTAGAACTATGCTTTACTTACAATGTAATATACTGCATTTTTTTAGCTATAACGTATTTTGCAAACATTGCCAAAATATTTCCTGAAGATGTTTTGAATGAGTCATTGTTTACAATGAATGAGTCAAGGAAATGTTTGTTAGACTTTTTTTTAAGAAACTACCCAGATACTAAAATAATTACCGGCATGTTTAGCATAGAGGTTCAGGGTCTCTTGTTTCACATTGAGGTTTCCACACATCAAAATGTCCTTGCACTTCCACTGCACATCAAAAACGGATATTGTGTCTCCCCATATAAAAATACATATGCACCACTATACTGACAAAGGCCATACTTTCCCTTCCCAAATGCATATACACTTGAAATAACAAAGATATGATTTTAGTACAGTATTCTTTTATTTTAGATTTACAGTTAAATGTACATATTCAGCGACTGTTATCATTCTGCACTTAGCATGATCCCACATAAAACAATGTCAGATAGTTTATGTTTTAAGTACACGGCAACCACATTTTCAGACTTGTGTGGGCCTCTCCTAACAGTGGCACAGGCTTACCATTTGAGAAATCGTGGTTTAGTATTCTCATGTTTTCCAGAATTCTGAAGGATATTTATTTTTAAACTAGTAAGACTTACCATAAAATCTGTTTTCATGGATGTTTTTTGTGTTTGAGCCGATTAAGTGCATTTCTCATGAATGTTATTCATGAGGGAATAATTTTGTACTCATGGCTGCAGTTGGTTAGTGAATGCATTATCTTTTCCCAAGCTCTATGATGATATTCAACCCAAAGATGGAGGTGTGTGTGTGTGTGTGTGTGTGTGTGTGTGTGTGTGTGTGTGTGTGTGTGTGTGTGTGTGTGTGTGTATCAGTGTGCAGTCAGAACTACAGTTGGTGAGCTCTCATTTCCAGGTAATTGTCACTTGCCAGGCAAACAGACAGACAAATGTATTACATAGGATCATAGGCGGTTACTAGGCTAATGGCTTTGGGGCTCTTACAAGCCTAGACAAGAGTGTATCCCCAAAAAAGAAACCTCAGTCAACACCTGTTGCCCCTGTCAGTGAGGGACACTGGTGGAACCCCTGGGACAAATTTGTGGTTTCTCATCCACTCATCAAGGTTGAGCTTGAGGAGGGTCAGTGAGGTACTCTGTTTGATGTGTATAGGAAGTCTATTCCAGAAACAGGACAGCTTCCAGGAGACAAACCTGTCTCTCCAGCACGTTTTGTTGATGTCACATATTAGAGTCAGGCTTTTTGAGCAGGTAATGCATGGAGGAGTTAGACTTATGGATATGGAGTATTTCTAGTAAGTCTAACTCTTTGTTCAAAAAGCCTGAGAAATCTTCTCATTTATGGGTTAGTTACCAGTTGGATATTTATTATCAAAGAAAAAATAAAAAAAGATAGAAGCCGATGTTGGTCAGTTCTGGAATGTCATTACCCTTGTAGCTATGCCTTTCACTAAACATGTAACTCAGGATTTGCTAATGTGTTTTGGAGTTTGTGTGGTTTGTCTTCAGTGGTAATCAGGTAGTAATTGATATAGTAAAGAGGTTTCTCTGTTGGTATCATATAGTGGGTTGGTAGAGGAATTTCTGCATTGATGTTATGGTCGCTGCCTTTTCCTATTTTGGGATTATCCTTGAGGACACTATTCCATTCAGAAGCTTTGTACTTTAGCTCATTAATTCACTTATTACTATTGCTTTTGTTTTCCTTTGTTTACTAACAACTTTTGTTTTGTTCAGCTTCTGGTTGGTCACTTGGGTTAGTACCAGCATTTTCTCCTTACCGATGCTCTCTGGATCAGAGCTGTTTCTGGAATATAATTGCATGTGGTTATATAACTTTTGGAAGGCATTGGCTCTTTGGTGTAGAAATATTATTCAACTGGTTTAGTATACAGAGCTCTGGATGGTGCTGACCAAACCTTTCAACAGTCTGAAATTTTCAGCGATGCTCCTTATTTTGGCTTTGAGGTTGTTATTGTTGTCCCTCCTGCCCTTTAGATTATCAATTTTGGGAAAATGGTGCTGTATTACACTTAATGAGTGTTAGTAACTGGAGTTCTCTAACTATCATCAGAAGACTTAATATGTTATGACAAAAACAACAATCCAGGACCACCAAAGCTTCAGGTAAAAAACTTTAATAAAAGATTACCACTTTTATGCCAATAACTTGGCACTTCATCAGACAAAATACAAAGAAAAAAGAGAACTCTTTATAACACAACAGCATTTTGTGCATGTAGCAAGAGATATAAGGTGTTTACTAGTGCAGTCTGCATGAAACCTAGGGTTAAAAACAAAACCATTAGATGGGTGTGTAAATGTTTTAATGTCTGAAATGTGGTGACATGCAGTACAATTCCTGCACATGAAAGTGCCCAATCTATCAGAAAGAGGCCTGGCACTACTGTTTCTACCATAACAAAGCTGCCTCTTAAGAGACATACCATTCTTAAAGTAATAACGAGGTGTAGCACCTACAACATCAGATACAGAACTATCTGAGGTGAGTATAGGCCAATTCCTACGTATCACCTCACAAATATCTCCAGTATTACTAGTAAAAGTAATTACCGGTCTAACATAATTCCTGTTTGATACTCTAGTCCTGGCACTATGATTATCTTTTTTAGAAAAAAATGGTCTGGCTGGAGCAGATCTAACTTCTCTTACATTTTCCATGGCTGAATTAAAATTTCTAGAAGAATAGCCTTGTACTTGTAATTCTTGTCTCAATGTACCTAGGGCAGCATCTAAAGCCTCATTTCTGGTCTGCAATCTTGAAGCTCTAAAGGCTTGATTCTTAGCTATGTTCTTAAAAACATGTGTAGGGTGTATACTATTGCAATGGAGTAAAGTATTCCTTCTGCAAGCTTTCCTAAACACTGAGGTTTGTAACCCACTAACATCTTTATATAGACGAACATCTAAAAAATCTATACATGTCACATGTGCATTAACAGTAAACAGCAGAAAACTGGTCGTGGACTAAAGGTAGCTAACAAATAAATCCAATTCAGAAGTAGTCCCATCCCACAAAAAGAAAATATCGTCCACAAATTGTCTGAAAAACTTCAGTTGTGATGAATATCTGTGGACAGAAAAAGACAAATTTGTCTTCCCAGTTAGCCATTACAAGGTTGGCGTAGCGATTAACACAAGATGTGCCCATAGTCATGCCAGCCGTCTGCAGATATATACACTCATTGAACATAAAGGCATTGTTCTCCAAGATAATATCCAGAAATGTACAGATCAAAAAAATCATGTCATGAGAAAAATCACTGTGTCTATGCAAAAATAATCTCACTGCCTTAACACCTTCAATATTAGGTATAACTGTAAAAAGCGTGTTCACATCAAGCGTAACCAGTAAACAATTAGAAATATCATGAATGGAATTATATTCATATAAATCATGTAAAAATGCTGTGTGTCCCTAAGGATGGTATCTATCTTATTAACTACAGTTCTTAATTTATGCTCTACAAAAATAGACATAGGCTCCATGATCCACCCATTACCCGCGACAATAGGTCTTAAGGCTGGGTCACTACTGTTCTTATGTACCTTAGGTAACCCATGAATCACAGGTAAAACAGGAAACTCGACAGTGAAGTAGTCATAAAGATCTGAATCTCTCATTCTATTCATAAGCAAATCATATAACTCATCACGTACATATTGAATTAACCTTTTCAAAGAGGCAGGTTGCAATTTTACATAGACACATTCATCAGACAGCATTGCAAACATCTTCTGTACATACAATACTGTATCAAACACAGCAATGCCCCCTCCCTTATCAGCAGGTCGAATTTGAATATTATCATTCGCTCTCAACTTTCATTGACCATGGAAAATGTGACAGAAGTTAGATCTGGTCCAGCTGGACCATTTTTTTCTAAAAATGATAATCATAGTGCCAGGACTAGAGTATCAAACAGGAATTATGTTAGACCGGTAATTACTTTTACTAGTAATACTGGAGATATTTGTGAGGTGATACGTAGGAATTGGCCTATACTCACCTCAGATAGTTCTGTATCTGATGATGTAGGTGCTACACCTCGTTTTTACTTTAAGAATGGTATGTCTCTTAAGAGGCAGCTTTGTTATGGTAAAAACAGTAGTGCCAGGTCTCTTTCTAATAGATTGGGCACTTTCATGTGCAGGAATTGTACTGCATGTCACCACATTTCAGACATTACAATATTTACACACCCATCTAATGGTTTTGTTTTTAACCCTAGGTTTTATGCAGACTGCACTAGTAAACAGCTTATATATCTTGCTACATAAACAAAATGCTGTTGTTTTTATGTAAGCAAAACCATTAGGACTTTAAGGGAACACATTTTAGAACATGTTGGTTATGTAAGGAATAGAGATGATAGTAGTGCTTTATATAGGCATATTCACGTTTTTGAAGATCATTCTTTTTGTTTTTTAGTATTACGGAGGTTTTATGTAAATATGAGGGGTGGTGACTTGAATAACTGCATTGAAAAGGCTGAAAGTAAATGGATTATGAAGTTGCAGGCACACAGAAGCCCTGGACTTAATGCCTATGTACCTTTAAAGCCTTTATTAAGAGAGTGTAAGTTGTTACATTGATTAATTGTTTGTAGTATAAAGAGTTCTCTTTTTTCTTTGTATTTTGTCTGATGAAGTGCCGTGTTATTGGCATGAAAGCGCTAACCTTTTATTAAAGATTTTTATCTGAAGTTTTGGTGGTCCTGGATTGCTATTTTTGTCATTGCATGCTGTTTTGCCTTGCTGGGACCTCTGCTGCCTTGGAATCGTTTTATTTATGCATAGTCATACCCTTCGGGAAAAACAAGGTTACCCCTAGCTACCAAATAGGTGGCAATCCACTGAGTACAGAAGAAGTTATCAGGGACCTGGGGACCCAGGTTGATAGTAGTCTGTCATTCGACACCCATGTAGCTAACGTAGTTAGGAAGACCTTCTACATTGCCCACCTTATCATGAAGGGATTCTCATCTAGATCAAGGGAGGTCATAGTCTCCCTATACTCATCACTCATCAGACCAATGATTGAGTACAATGCCCCATTCGAATGTATCTGACCCGACACTTGCAGCAGCTGGAGAGGCCACAAAGTTCCTCACCAAAAGGATAAAGGGTCTCAAACATCTGTCCTATGCTGCCCGACTGAAAGAACTCCAGCTCTATTCAGTCGCCATCGCTTGCTCAGAGGTGACCTTTGCCTAACATACAAGGCCATGTCAAACCCAGATTTGATGAATATGCTTCACCTCAAAAATCTAGATCCGTCAGAGCCACAAGGGCGGGAGACTTAAACCTCGACACGGCTATTAATAGGACGTGCTGGAGGGATAGATTCATCACCCAAAGACTCCCTATGCTGTGGAATAAAATCCCGGTATATGTGAGGCAGAGCACCTCGCTGGCCTTGTTCAAGAGAAATCTTGACCAATGGATGGGAGATCGCAGATATACCCCAGGGATTACCTCAGTGTCACTGCTCAACAGAGGCACAGCAAAATGATGGGTATAGTTCCCCATACTAAAGGGGTGGCGTAAGCCACAAAACTATGGGCTAGGCTTGTAAATGCCCTCGGGCAGATAGCCTAGTATGAACCTATGAACCTATGAACCTATTTTCTGGACTTAATATATTAATCAGCCAAAATCTACTCAGCTGCTCACAATTCTAAGCTTGAAGGAGCATCCACCCTTGAAAAGTAGGTTCTTTTCTTGCATCTATGATGCATCAACTTTGGCAATGTAAAACAATTTTAAGCATGTTGGTGGTGTATCCCCTTTTTTTCTGTTTGATTCCTACCTTCCTTAGGTACACTCAAATTTAAAAAAATATATATATATAAACAGATTTGGATTTGAAATATATGAATAAAAAGAAGTAGAAAGTAATATATACATATACAATATATATATATATATATATATATATATATATATATATATATATATATATGTGACTTTTTATACTTACTGGTTGTAACTTGGGCATGGCTTAGTATTTTCATTTAGTCATGTAGGACTTTTAGTATAGCAGAAGTATCAAGTTCCATGTATGTTTTGTGCTGGGGTAAGTAGAGTGTCAGTGTTTTCACCCCCAAACCCCAACGATTGGGATTTAAGAATGGCAATGGCCTTTTTTTCTTTTGGATAACTTGACATGCTTTTGTCATATTGTTGTATTTCTTGCATCAATACCTGAGTGCATGGTTGCCCTTTCTTTGAATTTGGAAGGGTTGCTTTTCTTTTCCTTAAGAGTTATTAATCTCCAGACAAGAGACACTTGCCCAGATCACTTTATTGCGGTAAGTCAGGAACTTGGGAACGTTGAGTGTAATTTATTGCTGGGGGCAGGATATTGTACCCCAGGGGCTAATTCTATGGCACACACCACTGTCATGGTTAAAGAAAATATTTACCAGCAGGGATTATGTTGTTGTGCTGAATTAACAACAAGACTGAAGGTTCATTCAAGATCTTGTTTTTTCTGGTTCTCAAATGGACGTGGTCTCTTCTGCATTTAAATTGCCATTAGACAAACTAGAACACTTAAATGAAGTTACTGATTAATTTTTAGCTGTTAACAAAGTTAGCCTAAGAGAAGTAATGTAATTCGTGGATCTCTTGTAGTTTCACTTTTAAGGTGGATTCAGTGGGTAGGATGTTTACTAGCTCCCCTGGCAATTTGTTAAAAGTTGGAGATCAAAAACACAACAGGTTAAGAGCTACTAGGTGGGTGAAGGAAGTTTTTTGCTTTTGGTGCCTTTCCATTCAGATTGCAACATGATTTTCTTATGGCAGGAGGACTGAGCTTCACTGGAGGCACTTCTTTTATTCACTGATGCAGCTGGCAGGTACTGGATGGGGCCTACTTGAGAGTTTATGTTTTTTTTTTTTGGACCTTGGCTAACATCTTGTTCAGTAGTGTGAAGGAAAGATGTTACCTTTTGGAGCATATGCCTATTTGGATTGCAGCAGTAGTTTATTAAGACTACTTTCATAGCAAAACAACCAAGCAGTGGCTGAGTGTTAGTAAAAAACACATTCAGATCAACATGGGGTTCAGTCCTTGTTGAGGCTGATAGTTCTGCACAGTCTTCAAATCAATGTGTTATTTTCTTTCAAGCCCATCCACAGAAACTACAGCATTCTAGCTGATAGTCTTTCTCACCTACAGATATCCAGAGCTTGCCAATTGAGTTTGGGTGCTCATCAGAACCCTGCCACCATACCATCAGAACTTGAAGTGATTGGCAAAAGGTGATGCATCTGCTGTTATGCAATTCCTGGGCACTTAGCACTAAGAAAGCTTATGGGGTGGCCTACAGATCCTTCTATATCTTTTATGTTCATGGCTACTTACAATGCTGTTGATCTGTGAGGATCTTATGAAGTCTAGCCTTTATATTCCCTTGCTAGTTTTTGCCCTTATATTTTGCATATTAATAACCCACTAATGTGCTGAACAAAGATATGTTGAGACATTTACATGTTTCCCCTATCTATGAGGAGCAGGGGTGATAAACATGGATGACTTTGTGGTTACCCATTCATTCATTCATTCATTCAAATTATGATTAACTTTGCCTTATGTGGAATGGAAGGTGGTTCCATGGAAGTAGCAATCTTTGTGATACAACCAGTTCCCTCCAGCATGCTCTATTTATTTTGCAAAAGAGATTGAGATCCCTTGAGCAGATGTTTGTGATACCACCAGGCATGACGATGTACAATAAGTTTGACAGAACAGGGTCTGCAGAAGCTCTGTATGTAAAGCATAGGTCAACTCACAGTAGCCTATATGAGACTGAGACAAGGGACAAGGCTTTGAGGCAGTTGACATAGTTTTTTGATTTAGACCTTTGATTGATTTTCTTTCACTAGGAAAGCATCGTGGTTTTCCCAGTTGTAGTAAGTGTTTGGCAGGTACATACTAAATGAGCACTGTATTCAATGATTAGCCTCATCAGTGCTGAGTGCTATCAGCAATTATATCCTTCCATCTGGATGCAATATCTGTAGATGAAAGCTGTGTGAAGAAAAAGGTCTTCCTTACAGAAGAGGATAAATGGGGATCAAAGCACAGTTCATTCCCGACATAGTTTCCTAGATCCCTAACTATGCGATCGATTTTCAGGGATATGTTGTCAATATAATACTTGCTAACAGAGTCAGGCTTGCTGAAGGATATAATTACACACTTCCTGGCTTTTAGTTTTAGTCCATAGTTTTGACACCAGCTGTTTGTTTGGGACAAGTCCTCTTAGGGAGTTTCTGATGGTGCCAAGTCTGCAGTCACATACATACTCAGTCAGCTACAAACCGTTACCATTAGCTTTAGTCTCTGAGAAGTAAATGCCACAGAGGAGTGGCCCGAGTTCTGACCCTGAGGTTGCAAATGCTTGGGAGGAAGTACAGGTGTCCACCATAACTTTCTGGGTTCTATTTCTGAGCCTGTTCGATATCCAAAAGTCACATAGGGATTGACAGTTAGCTGGGAGACTTTATTTATGTTACCAAAGCATGGTATGGTATTGAATGCTTTTGTGAGGTCTAGATATGTGATGTGCACTGTTTTGTCCTCATCCATTGCCTCAGTAACTTTCTTGAAGAAGTTGATCACGTTAAGTAGGCAGGACCTGCCCTTGACAAATCTAAACTGGATTGGATTGACAGTTTGTAGGTTACCTACATCTTTTCCATAGCCTTACAGAGAAGATTGGCAGGCTTAAGGGTTTATAATTACACAGGTCCATCAAAGTCCCATTTTTGTGTAAGAGGAAAAGCTGCTGTGGTTCACCATTCATCTGGCATGAAGCTTGTTCTGACACCGATATTAAATAGCTGCTGTAAGTTATCAGACAAGGCATATTTCAGGCTGGCCAGTAGGCAATCATTTATGTTATTTAACTTCACCAATCAACAGGTTATTCAAAACTTTGGATTATTGACAGGATATTATGAGGGTGGGAAAGGCCAAAGGGCTTATCCAGAATTTCCAGATGGCCCATTGGCAGGAACTTGATATACAGCATTGTGAGAAGAGCCCACTCCAAAATCAGCAATTGCCACATATATGTTGTTTTGGCTACTTTATTAATCTGACTTTATGCAGCGTTGTTGGGGTCAGTGGCATATTGGTTTCCTTATGCTTGAGACATATATGTATGGCGCATGATTAACTTTTGGTTTGGATCTCTAGGTCCAAGACTAATCAATGTGTTTGGGACACCAGGTCATTTTAGTGATGACCATTTGAAGATTGTCATTTAATGTTTCCTTAGATGACATAGTGTTTAAACCCCCTACAGGCTGACTTATTACTTCAAAGATTAGAAGGGGTTACCTGCCTCTTGGAAAGTGATATGGAAGAGTTCTCCAGGTATGCTGTAGGTCCATTTGTTTTCAGTGTTGAATGTTATCACTTACCAGGTAAGACAGACAAGTATTTTGTTAATTCACCTAGATGGAGTGATATTGGTTTGGTCCCAAAGCGGCATTTGCTATCTATGATTTTTAGATATTTACTGACTGTTCAATACAATAGCTGTGGTGGTGGTGCTGCGGTAGCATTGTTGCCTCATAGCAAGAAGTTGTCCCATTTGATTCTCAGCTAGAGCGTCTTCTGTGCGGAGGCATATGTGAATGGGGCATGCATTCGTTGAAGGTTGTGCATCAGGGCTGGTAACCTGGTACATAAAAATCCACTACCAATCATTAGCGGACTGGAGTTCCGCTGTGGCTACCCCTAAAAGCCGAAAGACACAAACAAACTGACTGCTCAATACAAGCATCCAAAGACATTGGTGATTTGGTCATCCATAGTTCTAAGGTTGCATTGGACCCAGCAGCTTTAGAGCCACCACAGAAGTTTCTATATCACTGAGTAGCCAGGGCAGCTGTGTTGTTGAAATTTACAGTCCTTCCGTACTGCAAATTTTCAAACATAGATCCAGTTTGGTTTTGTGCAGATGGTATTCACCTATGTGATATTGGTTTTAATTTGTTTAACTTACACTTGTCATCCTTTTTTTCAAAAAGCTTTACAGTTTTCCATATTTAGTGTTTTGTAAATTAAATAAAGTATATAAAAATAAGAAATAAGCTTTATATAACAAAACAGAACAACCAGAAATGCTTAGTAATTTTAGTTTATTCATTTGTTAGCTGAGTAAAAAAACATTAACCTCTCAATTCCTTTACAACAATGACCTAGTCTTCAGAGACAAGGATGTACACATAGAAAATCCACACAGATATAAAAAAAAAAAACATACAAACTCATTTGAGGGACCAGCATTCAGGAGTGAACCCAAACCCCAGAATTCTGACACTGAGATTTTATCTTGTTGTCATACATCTGGCCAACATATTACCCAACCATTATTTCTTAGATTTTTATTCCCCTAATGATATATGTCCTCACTATCTTTGTTATTGTTTCATTGGGATAATGAAACTATTATTAGTGCAAAACCTGTTTTTTTTTTATCTTTCTAGGTTGTTTTTCATTTGTGTAATGGTGGAGTTAACATATAAATACAAAAGGTTACTGGTGGTGACTTGGGCTTGTCCTCTGTATAAACTGTTGGCAAATTGTTGAGTGGGTTTTGCTTTAGAGAGTTGTGCAGTTAGTCAGTTGTGACTGTTACCAGCTGGTATTTCAAACAGATGAAATTCATCTATTGTTATTGGCATCATCTTAAACACTAAGCTGCCACTCTGACAGGCTGACATTAAAGAAAAAGGATGTCAATGTTTGGAGGAATATCACCCATACTAAGCACCTGATACCACCAGGGAAGCTGTTCACTGTGCATTCTAGACTGTCATCTCTTGGTTGGTTTACTGCAGTGCTGTATACCTTGAGTTCATAGTTTTGAGCTGGATAGACTGCAGGCAGTACAAAACTCTGCAGGCAGGCTGGTGGCAGGTGTTCCCCACTATAGCTGCATGACTTCTGTGTTGCACAGTCTGCCTGGCTACCTGTGAAGTGCTAGGAATATATAAAGTCATGCATGACCTATGTCTAGCTTGCTTGAAAAAGCTACTTATTTGACCATCTCAGAACCTTCACTGAGCTGCCAGGGACTGCTATTAATCTCAAGCATCCAACAGCATTACAGGCTGACTTAGAGCTCAGTCATGTGCTTATTATGTGTCTTATCTATGCGGCACATTATATTGCCAGCTTTGAGAGTCTCTTACTGCAGACATCTTTAAGAAAAGTACCTAGAAACTCATGTATTCCAATAAGTACAACGAAGACCATTTTAGCATGTTCTTTTTAAATTTATTTGTATTTTCTCAAAAATAATTGTTCATTGCATAATTTAATATTAATTGTTTTATTTGTCCTTTTTGTAATGTAACTAGGTATAGGTGCATGCATAAAACTAATTTAACAGAGAAAATTTGAAAGGAAATCACAAAACCTATGCATAAATTGCATAATTAGTAACCATGTTTTATTTGAAGATGCATTTAATTATTGAAAAAAAATGATAACGCATATTCTACGGTCTGACATTTCCATTATGTGAATGTTCATTTACAAAATAAGAGACCTATCCTGGCTATGCATATAACAACAAAAACTGTGATTCTATTTCAAAGAATGACTAGATTTCCTTTTTTCGCAGGTAAAGTTTTATATTTAGCTACTGAGCAATGACACGTCTGATATGTTTATTTTTAGAACAAGGCGAAGCATATACAATGCTAAATAGGCAATATTTTTTTACAGTCAGCAACTGTCTCAAATTTCTGTGGATAATGCAAAAATATAATAGCCTCTAATCTAATTTTGTTGATGAAGCAATGCGGGTCTGGTTGCCAGTTTTCTATAAATAAAGAAATGTAGTCATTTAAAGAATATTTATACAGTGTGACATTACATTTGGGAAGTGCAGCTTAGTCAAAAATGAGGCCTTGTCTATAAAAAAGTAGCATAGAAATAATGTTAGTTTATCAAGGAATGTGGAATGCCATCTACTCATTTCTATGGTATGCAATCTACTGTTTTCATTTATTATAGACATTGTTAAATCATTTAAGCAGATGAGGCAGTGATCCTGCTGCAGTCATAGCTGACTATGTTTCCTTGTTGATTACAATGGCATACTACAGTAGCTACATATTGTCACTGAAATTCTGAGTAACTGTACTTGTATTATACTCTTGCACATAAATCAAGTGTCCTTTTTCTATACCAATGTACATCGCACCTTTTGGGTACTGATTTCTGCCCATGCTGTACCCCAGGTTGGCATTCATTTCATAACCACTTCAAGTGTTTCTTAACATACTGCTATTATCTGGTGCTTTATGTACTGGGATTGATCTTCATGCCTTTTCCTTTCTCTTACATTTAAAAACTTACCATGTCTTATGTATTAACATTTTTCCTAACTTAGGTTAGCACCTGGTTTATATCTTTTGGCATCAGTGATGAAGCATGAAACTGTATACAAATGTTATGTGATTTATCTGTTAGATACTAGATGAGAGACCTTTGTCACAGCAGTCTTAACCTCCGTACTATCACAGTATTGCTCCTAACATTACTATCACAGGATTGCTCCTAACATTACTATCACAGGATTGCTCCTAACATTACTATCACAGATTGCCCTTGACCTCCTTACTATCACAATGTTCCTCCTAACCTCTTTACTATCACAGTATTACTCCTAACCTTGTTACTATCACAGGGTTGCACCTAACCACCTTGCTAGCATAATGTTGCTCCTAACCTCCTTATTGCAGTGTTACTCCGAATCTCAGTACTACCACAATATTGCTCCTAACTTCTTTACTATCACAGTATTGCTTCTAACCTTGTTACTGTCACAGTGTTGCTCCTAACCACCTTACTATCACAGTATTCCTACTAACCTCCTTATTAACATAGGATTTCTCCAAACTTTGTTACTATCGCAGTGTTGCTCCTAACCTCCTTACTGTCACCGTATTGCTTTGCTGCCTTAACTTATTGATCAGGGCCTAATATTGCTTGGTGATGTACAGGTTATTCTGCATGAGACACTCACAGAGTAGATAGGATCATAGGATCATAGAAGGTTACTAGGCTAATGGCCCTGGGCCCCTTCCAAGCCTAGCCAAGAGTTTATCCTCAAAAAGAAACCTCAGTCAGCACCTGTAACCCCTGTCATTGCAGGACACTGGTGGAACCCCTGGGACAAATTTGTGGTTTCCCATCTACTCATCAAGGTTGCACTTGAAGAGGGTCAGCAAGGTGCTCTGTTTGACGTGTATATGAAGTTTATTCCAGAGACGGGGCAGCCTCTGGGAGGCAAACCTGTCTCTCCAGCAGGTTTTGTTGATGTCACATATTGGATCCAGGCCTTTTGAGTGGGTAGTGCGTGACAAATTAGAATTATGGATATGAAGCATCTCTAGTAGGGCAGGGTCCAAGATTGCCTTGTAGGCGAGACACCAATCACCCTTGAGCAATCTGTGCGATAATGAGTAGAGTAATAGTGATTTGAGCCTGTCTGCATAGGACAGGTGTTGGGGGCCATGGATTCTCTTTGTGAGGTATTTCAGTGGCCTTTCCAGTTGGTGCAGATGTTTGGAGATGTACATCCCAAATGGGGTGTTATACTCAATTATTGGTCTAATGAGGGATGAGTATAGAGAGGTAATAAACTCCCTTTTTCTGGATGCAATCCCTTTACTTATGAGATGAACCAAGTAAAAGGCTTTCCTGACCATTGCCACTACATGATGGTCAAATGTGAGGTTGTTATCAGCCTGAGTGCCCAGGTCTCTCACCACGGGTTGCATGCTTAGGGGGTTGCTGTTGATGTGGTAATCAATAGGGATCATGAGCTGCTATGACAATTCAGTCTGAAGACACTAAGTTATCACTTTTCTTTGGGATTTAAAATATCTCAGTATTGTTTTTCAATTTTTTTATGCCATCTTTCATACTAAACCGGGTTGAGTAACCCTCAGTATAGTCATAGACTTTCGCTTGCCATTGTCTGTCATGCCTGTCTTAGCTCTTACTAATGTGATATTCTTTGGTTCAGCAGGTCAGTATCGGAATGGAGGAGGAAGAACCAAATGACAGAGATGATAGGAAAATATTCAAACCTGAAACCTGCAGTCTGTTATTAATTCATCTGATAATAATCTAATCAACCAGATAAGAACATAAAGCCAAATATATGACAAGCTACGGCAGCTGGAAATTACTGCATATCCATGTGTTTGTTTACATCGAATGATCAGCATTTCAGAACATCGAGCCTTAAAAGGTCAAGACCATGTGGTTTGAAACATCGAATGTTTGGTAGGGCTGAAAAACATTTTCTGCAGAGATCATGGTACAGTGGGGATTGGGGAATTTGTTCTTTTCCACATTGTAGTGTGATCTCTGAGTTGGTATATATAATTAGCACGGGTTGTGGGAGACACCAATGAGTTAGCCTCCCTGCAAAACCACAGTTGGTAGTAATTTTGTACGTTTGATGTTTCATGATGTCAGTAACATGGTGTCAGTCTTTTAAGGGTCAACATTCTAAAATGTCAATCTTCTGATATAAATCAAGATATATATATATATATATATAAATATATATATATATATATATATAGATAGATAGATATATATATAGATAGATATAGATATGAAATATGAGTATGTGTGTATTTATGAATAGTAAATGTCTGAAGAGGAATATGTTTATTCTTCCTTATTTCAAGCTTCATCCACCAAGAAACCCTCTGGGAAGCACTTTTCTTTAAGATCCAGACTCCACAAGACATAAATTTCTTTTAAACATCAAGAATAATCAGTTATCTCATACTTAAAGAAAATCTTTCTCTCTAGAAATTTGGAAGTTGCAAACAGGCCTGGACTGCAGTATCCCTCTAATATTAAATGAACATTCATATACAATGTGCCTACTAAAATTAAGAAAATTTCCATACAGGTTTTGTGAAATGGCCTTGATCAGATCAACTGTCATTCTCTATACTGTAAGTAAACTATGATGTGAATAGCAAGTGCACATCCATGTCAACCAATATGCAATGCAAAGAAAAAAAAATAATTTCAGTTAGCAGGCTGATTTTATGTGAAATTGCATCTGTCTCTGCAACATACTTTGTGCCTCCTTGTTTTCCTCCCATCCTGGCTTGCCCACACCATCCAGACAAATTACTTCTTCATTATTTTTTCATGTTTTGTCTTAGTCTTCATCATTTTCCCCATATCTTTAACACATACGTGTGGAGGAAATGCCTTCAGGCACCCAGGCAATGAGACATTTCCCTTTGGTACATTTGGTTGGGGACACATGGTTGAAGTGACAGTCAGCTGTAGAGAAATATGGTTGTCGTGAATGCCCTGTGGGCAAAGAGAAGGGCACACTGCCATGCACACATCTTTAATAACCAAGTGCATGGGTGCAGAAGAAGTAATGAGTGTTGTGCTCAGTGTACAGTACATGCATATATAACTACAACATGTATAAGTGTGCTACAGCATGGAGGAAATCTTGCATGCTACTGTAGTCAAATTTATAATCCAGTATGCATTTTAGGTAATGTTCTGTAGACACGAAGGCAGTAGTGGTCCACACACCCTAGTTATAAAGGCAATGCCCATTGTGCACTACATTTTTACTGCCACTGACATGCCCACTGGCCAGCCTGCCATACTGTCTGGTGTCTCATGTTGCCTTTGACCATGGACATTATTATCCCTCTGTGAATTTGGTTAGTGAAACTGGTAACAGCTATATTTCTCTGCAGCTGAATGTCACTTCAACCATGTGTTCTCACCCAAATGCACCACAGGGAAATGTCTCACGGGCTAGGTGCCTGAACCCATTATATTAATTTATAGGCCTAACATAATTTATATACAATTTTACCAGAACTGTCACTGTCCTAGAACTAATTGTATTAGTAGTAGACCTATAGTTCACATTGGTTTTGCGTTTTCCTATCATACATTTTATTTGATTTTCAACAAGAACTAAAAAAATGATAACAACAGCAAATACATCAAAACTGCAGTAACCATAAGCAAGAAAAGAGAACATTAAACATGATATAGCAGGAACTATATCCAATATGTACAAGTCCCAGCAATGTACAATAAGAAATGACAGGAACCTGTAGCCAATATGCAAGAGCTCATAACTGACTTAACCACGTGCATTGCCTTTGGCTTAACAGCATACTTATGTATTTCTTAAATATTAGATTTGGATTTACATGCACATCTAAATCCATATATTCAAACACTTCTTGTACAATGTTGCTGGCCCATATAAATATATACTCTGGTCTCAAAGAGCCAAAGTACACTGCTTCAGCTTTTGCTGAATTAGTAATTAAACTTTCAGGCAGATGCAACAAACCGAACATGGTTTGCTAACTCCATGTGCATGTTGTGCTTGGTATGTAGAGCTGTGCAACCACGGTAAACACCATGGCATGCTAATTACAACATAAACAACTGAATTGTATGCTAATCAACCAATCCAAGATGAAGAAGCTATACAACAAGCTATAAAGCAACCATGTAGACTCAGTGCTGGTTTTCCCTGTGAATTCCAAAACCTATTGGAATATAGCAATGGAAAAAGAGTCTACACAAAAAGAATGTTAGGGGCTGCAGTTGCTTTAATTCATATGTATGTGCAATGGGCTGAAGTCTATGCTGCTGCTGCTGTTGCTTCTTGACCAAGGCCAAGAAGGAATAGAGTTTTCAGAACTCTGGTAAGTTATTACAACCTACATGCTGTAGAAATTGTAGAGCGCTACAGGGTAGAGAGACAAACTACAGGAACTCTGCAACCACTATCATCCTCAACTCAGACCTAGGGTGAACTGAGGGGAACCCATACCAGTGGAGACAAAAGTATGTGTAGCATTTTAGCTACAGGAGCCTTTCAGAGACCAAAAGTGGACATGGTGGGAGTGTCACAGGCATCCGCATCTAGGATCCTCCATCAATTCCTGAATTCTGTGCTCTAATATGCCAGTGACCACATGCATTTTCCTTGTACTCCTGATTACAGGGCCACACGTATGCAGGATTTCTACCCTGTAGCAAACTACCCTGAAGGACTGGGTGCCATAGATTGTATACATATATAAATTAAGACACCAGCTGGGGAAACAGGAAAAGCTGTACATAAATAGAAAGGGCTTCAACTCTTTTAACTGCCAAATTATGTGTAATTAGGGTTGCCAGCTGTCCGTTTTTTGACCGGACTGTCTGGTTTTCTGACAAATTGTCCGGTTACAAATTCCATTCAAAACCAGACATGTGAAGTCCAGGTTTTTGGTTTTGTTTTTAAATTTTGCGGCGCTGACACTGATGTCATCATGTGCGCGATGACATCAGGTCCCTCAGGGCTACCAGCCTGTCAGAATTGAGCTCAAGGAGTGCGAGCGGGAAGCAGAAGTCAGCATTTAACTTTTCAAACATGGAAGGGGAATGCAGCATTTACAGAATGCAAGCTAGCATCAGCAGTTCGACTTTGGATATTATTTAACTTTGTTAAACGGGGAAGGCATAGCAGAAGCCAGCATCGGGAAAGCAGTATTAACAATGAAGGTAGGGTGTGTGTGTGTGTGTGTGTGTGTGTGTGTGTGTGTGTGTGTGTGTGTGTGTGTGTGTGTGTGTGTGTGTTTGTGTGGATAAACAAGACCATTATGTTGTAGGCTGTGAACTCTGAATGGGAAATGGGGTACACGACATCATGATAAGTCAGCTATTTACACACAAGAATTGTGGACTTTCTTATTTCAACATTATTTTAACTTCACAGTACTGCAAGTCAACTAATGTAGTTCTTTTGCCAAGAAACATAGCTGTCAAAATTAGAAAACCATAATCTTAATAGGTAATGTTAAAATCAGATCATAATCATTCCTCAGGTAGATGCCTTAGGGCACCGATTTTTAAGAATCGGTCAGCTTGTGTTCCATCTATTTAAAACCTTTGGGAATACAAATGGCACTCAAGCACTGTGCTACCTCTGCAGCAATGCTGTGTACCACATACCTAGTTGATTACATACACATTTCATTTATATCTGGCTTTCCACGGGCTCACCCTTCACTTTTTTTTTTTTTGCTGTTTCCTCTTAGACTAAAATTGACTCCTTAAGCATACAGTTAGGATGCTTATGCTGAACTTTGATTTCCAACAGCATATATTCCTACAAATAAAATCCAAAACTTTTTGCCATGTTAAACTCATTCACTCATCTGCTTGCTGAAGTATTCACTTAATGAAAGTCCCCATCTGTGACATACAAAAGCAATGCTTTTGCTAGAACTATCATTACACTCAATCACTTTCTTTAAAAACTTGGATTTCTGCTGTTTTTTTCCCGGAGGATATGCTCACAGATCCAAATCAATGATAAAGAATTAGCTGCACAAAAATCTCCAAAGACCTCCATTGAACAAGCCAAGGAAATTAATTGGGGAAAGGATTACTAATATTTCAGGAATTCTAACTTCTGTTGTAAAGCATTCGTTGCTGCACTTGAGCTCAAAGCCAGTTTGTCTTACACTGGAACAGTTATTTTGCACTCTGGTGGGAGCAGAGAGCTCAATTCAACCCATCCAAGGTGGGAACTTCTGGTCAATAGATTATAGCAAAGGTGTATAAATTGATGACCCTGCTAGTTTTCTGACCATCCACTAGTTTTCCACATTAAGCATATGCTCTGTATCATTTTATAAAAGGCATAGGTTCATTTTTCAAAAGCTGCAAGACCAGTTGTATCACTATGCATTGTTTTATACTAAACATGTATTTTTAGACCATGCTATACATTTTCAGATCTGTGTTATTGATGTAAGATATGATTGTTGTTAATACTGTCATTTCTTAGAACGTTTTAAAATGTTATCATCCTAAACTTAGGAAAACAATGTGCAATGCTGTTTCAGTGAATGTGAGATTTAAAGGCAGAGTAGTTTTAATGCTAAGCCTGTTTTCATTGTGAGACTGTATTGCTTTGTTTAGCAAATGTGTATCAGTGGTTTGTGCTATAAAATTTGAAATAAATGTTTTAAATTAAATCCAAATATCTGTAATCACTGTAGAAGTAAAGCAAAAGACAGTATGCACAGTGAGAGTTTTGAACAGTGTTTATGGCAACTGGGGAGAAATTGGCTGAAAGCAGGCATCCGGAACAGAAAAAGAGGGTGTTCCCACCAGCGGATGTCATGGTGATGTCACAAAATGGGTGGGGCATGGATGGGAGAGGGGGTGGGAATGGGTGGAGTTATGGGTGATGTGAGGGGCGTGACCTTAGTCCGGTTTTAGCTGCAAAGAAAGCTGGCAACCCTATGTGTAATGCTAAGGGAATAATCTTGAATGCATGTGCTGGCAACATAGGCAGTTACCATGACTCACATATCTGGCACACCTCCCAAATATATGAGATGTTCACTAGGGGTGATATCCCACAGGGTCATTTTCTGGGAGATGCAGGTTATGCACTGGAACAGTGGCTGATGATGCCCATCAGAAATGCACACACCTGCTGAAGAATGCCATAATGAGACACACACTCAAACCATAAATATCATAGAATGTGTGTTTGGGCTGCTGAAGTCGTGGTTCAGGCACCTAGATACATCTGGGGTTGCCCTGCAGTACTATCCATATACATGTACTGAAATCTTCACTCTCTGTGCCATGCTTCACAATATCATTCTGAGAGAGCAGCTTTAGCAGGATCAACAAGGGGAAGGGGCCCACATCCCACCAGCAATGGCAAGGTCACCACAGCCACAAGCAGGTGAGGAGTCAGTGGGGAAACCAGAGGCTGCTGTGGGTATAAGCAGATGTAGGAGTGTTCCATATGCCCTCACATTTCCTAAGAGGCAATGTATAGCACACTCACCACTTAAGGGGCTAAAACCTTCATCCTACACACATACATATAATAACATTGATACCAGGTGACGCTCACAACCTTTACCTACCCATGTAATGCCTGTGTACCTCTAACATCAGACAGAGTCAGCCCTCAACTAAAACTGTTGCATTTGCTAGATTTTACAAGATAAGTGTTACACCTGGAGTGTATTGTGTAATAATATGAATGAATGACATATCCTTGCATTCTGTTACTTCATAATGTAAGCAAGTAAAAAGTGGGTGATTTGTACAGCAATGAGTTTAACATGTGACAGCAGAGACATGTGTATTTACATACATGTGTCCTGTATCAAGTAGTAGGCCTCAGGCATCAAATATTCACATGTTTATACTTCTCAAAAATACTGATGGTCACAGAATCTCCTTAATTTGGCCTCCTACTTTTGTACTGGAAAATCATTAAAAAGAGAAGTTAGAAAGAAATGAGACACATTTCAGTTTCAGACTTTATAACCCTTAGATGATTATTAAAAATATTGATGTGAAAAAATGTTTTAATTCTATCAACTGTCTAACTTTCTAAGACCAAATATGTTAAAAGTACAGTTAGCAAAACAACATCACAAATGCAGATATACTAAGCTCTAAGTCAGCTATGCACCCTGAGCATCCGACACAAATGTTATGTATCCCTGAATCCAAAAGATAGAAAACAAGGATATGACACAGTTATCATCACTTGTGTAGGGTGTTGAAGGAGGGGGGTAAGAAGCCTAGGCTTACATAAAAGATTGGTGAGTACTTGTGAGTCAGAAACAGAAGCAGGCAGACATTTGGATAAAGTAACAAATGACCAGTGCACAAAATGAGCTTTAAGCTTCAAGACTGAACCATGTAACTGTTGTGTGTGTGTGTGTGTGTGTGTGTGTGTGTGTGTGTGTGTGTGTGTGTCTGTATAGGCCCTCCAGTTGAAATTGGTGTGTTAGTGTCTGCAGGAGCACAGCCAAGCTGTACTAGCTCTCCATCTTTGTATGCAGGAGAGGTGTGAGGCATGCATGGTAGAGGTGGCAGTTCATTATTAACATATTGGACCACAAGAACTGGCTCTGCCAGGAGCTGCACTGGCATATCCATGCCCATGGCTAGATGCACTGCTGTGACCTGAATGTGATTGATGTCTACTGGACAACCTCACGAGGATGCCCAAGACCATGAGCACAAGGCCTGCCACATCTGGGTGTGGATGTCTCCACCATTGATGGAGCAGTGGAAGTAGTGCCACTGTGGGAGCATGACTGGGCATGGCCACATTGGCTAGCATTAGATGATGTTGCTGACCTACGCCCATGTAGATGCTGCCCACCTCCCAACAAATGTTATGTCACAGACACTGCCCATTCCAATGTGTCATTCATCTGATCTTTTGAATCGGCAATGTGATGGAGGCAGTCACACATGTCAGCCTGTACCACATCTACAATCCTATTATAAGAAAAGACCAACCATCCTTCAAGGTCCAAGCTGCGCAGCCACAGCCAAAATGATATAAAAATAAAAAGAAAAGAAACAGCAGGACCACCATGGCTAATGGCATCAACTTTAATAAAAGATAAGCGCTTTCACATTTATGAATAAACGCTTCATCAGATCTAAAAAAAGATTAGATCTGATGAAGCATTTATTCATAAATCATGGATTCAAATGCTTATTTCTGGTGTAGTTTTATTAAAGTTGATGCCAATAGCTGTGGAGTTCCTGCTGTTTTTTTTTTTATTTTTACATCTACTACCCCAAGCATTTCTCTGGAGGTCCTATTGGTCCTATTGGAATGTGCCTGCATTTCCATGTTTCCTCTAAACATGTATTGAGTGTCACTGGAAGACACTCCTGGACTAGGTGGAAGATGAACAGCAAACCTCCTCTGAGCACCCCTAACAACCCTCCTTTGTGGCACCTCACCCACACTTTGGCTACGGCCAGAATCAACACACACTGAAGCTGAGTAACTACATTGCCCTGATTGAGTGTCTCACCCTCCACCTGTCCAATATCTGAGGGCTCACTGGAATGGGTTGGCATAGGCCTACTGACTGTGTCTGATGGAATTACATGGGATGGCTGAATGTCAACCTCAATGTCAGATTCAACCTTTGCACCCCCCCCCCCAAATGTGCCTCTGTTTGGCCACCATCATCATCCGAGTTTGCTGATAGTCTGACATCAGGTGATTGGAGTTCCACTCTTCCCCTGTCAGGATCACCTGTGAAAATAGGCAATAGACACAGGAACAAAATTAATACCTACACTACTATAGCCCAATATATGCTAACAAACTAACAGTGCTGTCACTGTTACAGACAGTGCAACAATACACACAATAGTTCTGACACCCACATCACAAACTAATTATTTCTTTGACTTACCATGTGCAGATTATTGTAGGCTTCCTATGCTGAATGGTCCTGGAAGAAGTTATGGAAAAGGTAAGGACATCATCAGCAGCATGAACAGTAACACAGTGGGGTTAAAACCTTTTGGCCTTTATATGTCCATTAATGATACTTTTAACAAGAACTTGGATGGTATGTCCACCCCAAGCCCATGTGTAATCAACCAAAATGTGTTGTTAACTGTATCAGTCTACAATTATTCTCCCCCAAACAAATTTAATGTTACATAAGTATCCCTGTCAATATTTTACTATACAAGAGTATTTAACAACTGAGAGAGGTAAGCCTACCTGGAAGCCCTTCCTGGGACATACTTGTCCTCCCTGAAACAGAAGCACCAATGTCAATGGCATGCTGTTGTGCACTTTCCAGTGAGCTGTCTGGGTCATCAACAGTGGATCTGTAGCAGGTCCCCCAGGTAGCCATCCATACACAGGCTACTGTGCCTATTCTCCTCTGGGCCGATGAAATCATGTCAGTGGCCCTATGGTGCACCTGATCATATGTCCTGCTCTGGCCACCTACTGTGTTCACATCAGCAATTATCTGCTGCCAAATTTGCATTCTGTCAGACATATCCCCATGTTCCCTCTGAAGCAGAAAGGTACCATGATGCCAAAATGCTTCCGCAATGATTTAATTTGCAGTGCCACTGATGGGGGGGGGGGTTCAGGGATTAGGGCACCTGGGTGCCATAGTCCTAGGTGACATAAAACACAAAAGAAGGATAATGCACATAAATATCACATAAATAAAAGTCTTGCTTTGATGTTGTTGTTTGTCTTTCGGCTTTTCCCGGTTAGGGGTCACCACAGCGGAACTTCGGTCTGCTAATGATTGGCAGTAGATTTTCACGAACCCCAAGATGCCAGCTCGATGTCCAACCTTCAACAAAGGCATGCCCATTTACGCATGTCTTTTGACCGCCCACCCAACTGCAGGGAGGACATGCAGACTCCACACAGAAGGCACTCCCCGCACTCCAGCCGAGAATCGAACAGGAGAACCTCTTGCTGTGAGGCAACAATGCTACCGTTGCACCACGGATGTATAAAAGTCTTGCTTTGATGTAAGACATAAAAGGTAGTATTTCAGTATTAACCACTGGAAAAACATAAAACAGTCAAGATATTCAAATATAAAAAAGGAATTGCATGGTATAGCAAGAGGTTCTCCAATTTGATTCTCAGCTGGGGTGCCTTCTGTGCGGAGTCTGCATGTCCTTCCTGTAGTCGCGTGGGTTTCCTCCGGGTGCTCCAATTTCCTCCCACATCCCAAAGACATGCAGTAGGTGGTTTGGACACTCTAAATTGGCCCTAGGTGTGAGTATGTGCATGTGTGTTTGCCTTCTGTGGAAGGTTGGGTGCCAGGCTGGGAACTCGACACCGTAAAACTCCACTGCCAATCATGAGCGGACAGATGATCCACTGTGGTGACCCCTAACCGGGATAAGCTGAAAGAAGAAGAAGAAGAATGGTTGTAACATATTACAATCACACACAAAGCAAGGTTGGATCCAAAACAAGGAGATTAACAATAGCAAAATCTTGTTTGTGTCAAAACAGAAATGCAACTTTGCTCCACCACCTCCAATACAATGGGCAAATGACACATTTTGCTAAGAAAACACTGAAATGCTAAAAGTGGTATCAAATAAATTGTTTCTGAAATGTATACAGATTTACCACAGCACATTCCATTTTAAGCAATTGCCAGTCATTTCTACCTGTGCCCAGCACTCCCTTAGAGGTCTGTATGGTCCATCCTAGAAGGCTAACATCCATGTGTCATTGACAATATAGGACATTTACATTTCATGGAAATAACAATAGAAGAGTGTACAAAGAAAAGTAATATTAGCACTCGATGTGAGTTAATAAGGCTGTGCATCTGAGAAAGTAAAATGCCCTAATAAATATGCCTATGTCATCACTACACTTCTAAGAAATGCATACAGATAAACAGATAAAAGTAGCATTTGCTAATGTATATATATATATATATATATATATATATATATATATATATATATATATAAACAGATGATTTTTACTGAAATTTCAGAATATGCAGTATATAGCAGAAAAATGCAAGCATACCTTATTAAGATGAATAGTGTTCTCTGTAGATAAATCCCAAAGTAATATCTTAATTTGTGTTATCCACATAAGCAAGTCTCCTCACCTTCAGGTTCCATAGCTACACAGTTCCCTTTTTATAGAGTAGATTCAGGGCTGTGAACACGGTGAAGATGCAAATGAGGTGTGAACTCATTAGAATTGCTGAATCCCAAATACCTGACTCTATGTATCACATATAAACATAGTGCAGGCTCTTTCTCAGTATTTGTTGTTAATGGATTGCAACTGTGAATGATTACTGGTAGGGAGAAGGAAAACACAACAGCAATTCAGACTCCCCTTACAAAGTGTAGAAGTAATTGTATGAAGGTTTTAAATGTATGTAAGCAGCACATATTTCACAGTTTCTGTCCGTTAACATCCGACCTTCCCTTCATTTCATGACAACTGTATATTACGGCCATTTAATATCCTCACACATTTTAAGAACGATGATGCAGAATGCCTTACAGATTGCATGTTTCAGATTATTGGTAAGATAAGGCAATAATGAGCAACAAGCACAGAGAGATACGACAGAAGCTGCATTTATGCAAGCAATAGTCACAAATGGTTGTGTGATCACTCAGTGCACTACTTCAATTGATACATGTACAAAATAACTGTCATATGTTTTGTTAGTACTGTGGATGATGTTGCAGTTGGTTGCCTGCACCATGATTTTAGTTCTCTATTGCAAAGCTGTTTGTGTGGCAAAGAGGGATAAGACACCCCTATTGTGTTTTGAAGGTCCGTTGGAGTGAGAGTCCAAATCCAGACCTGTATAAAAATATTTCATGTGTAACCAACATAGAATTTGTAGTGTTGATTATTTAATAGATTTCTTTTCTTCATTTCACCTAATTTTCCCTTTTTTGTATTTTTCTTCTTTTTTTTAATGCCAGTGTTTGTGCAGTGAGTGTCTTAGCACACAAAAGGGAAATAGAGAAACACAAAGAATGTCAAGTTTTGCAATGCGCAAACCTGGACTGGCGACCCACACAGGAAGAAGAGAGAATGCCTGCAGACAGGGCACAGAACATGTAAAGGCCAAAAAGGGTACATTGTTACAGGTTTTGCTTTCCAATGTGCAAAGCTACTAAGTGAAGTTGCACAGTGGTTAGCAAGTTTCCCTGACACCTGCAGCCATCAAACACATGCAGACAGGATGCAGTCAACAATTTAAAATGGATACAGTCTATTAATGCTATTGGGCACCACACAAACATGATAAGCAGCGTTGCATGGAAGTTAATTCACAGAACTGAAGAATGAATAGGGAATTATGCAACTGTTATATAACCATTTCTGTGGCAGCAGGTGTAAGTATATGGCTGTAATTGAGGTGGTCCTTGGTTCTAATACAGGAAGTGTAACATATTTTACTACAACAGTCCAGTTGATAGTACTGATCAGGAAAATATACATGTGTTATTTCAATATTCTTGTGGCAACAGGTGTATGGGTAGGGTTACCATGCACATGGTCCTGGGTTCTAATACAAGAAACTCCAGACATTTTTACTGTTGTTCCATTTCACATTATATTAAATATTACTAATAACACTTTATACATAATTATAAATTGTGGAGCTGATATGTATTATATGTATGAGGGATACGAACCCCTTACATGTGTTTTGAAGGGTCAGATGTATGACTGAGGGTATACTGTCTGCTATGTTCCTATAAGTATAATTCTGCAATCTGGACTTGGATGGCCTTCACACTTAAATAAGACACATACACAAATGTAAATATATAGAAAGGCATTGTCAGGTCACACACATGAATGGTTAACACCTGAAACTGTCATTTGTATTTATGAATGATTCATGACTATGTCTGAAACATATTTCTCTCTGCGGCAAAGATAGAAAATCACTGCTGTGGAAAACATTGTTTTGTCCCATATGTATAGGTTTGAACTCACACTGTAAGAGTCAATTTTATAAATGTATAAAGCCGAACCAAAAAGTTGTCAAGCAATGGAATTTCATGTCTGCAAAATTAAATCACCTAACATTTACAGCATTACATGCTCCTCAAATAATGTCAAGTGTCAGATTAACCTTCCAATTTCATAAATTGCTTTCCTCCCTGTTTGGCACTGTTTCTCTCTGCTTGACATCGCTCAAATGCATTTGGCATCATTTCTTGAGTTTGGGCTCCACCAGTAAATGCTATAACAGGAACTGGCTGGAAATCATCATTTGCCATTGCTCTACTTTTGGGATTAGACATGTCTGGCATTAGAGCAGAAGGTGCCCAATTTAAGGTGGAGAGATGGGGTGTTCAGAAGTCAAGAATATGTATTGGACTCTTGTAAAATGCCACAGCTAAAGGCTTCTGCAAGGAGAAAATTCTGGTACCAGTGCAAGTCTGAGGCATGGAATAGTCTGGCCAAGGCTGTATTCGGTGTGACTGGCATCTCACACACTGGAGAACAGTGTAGGCACCATTTCAACAACCTAAAAAGGCACAAGAAGGATATATGCTGAACCAGTGGTTGGATGAGTTTCAGACTAGTAACATCCCAGAGGCATGTAAGTATGCTTTAAAAGTTAAAGATAGATTTTTTTTTGTTTTCCATACAGCAGTAGCAAAGTGAGCATGCATATCCTAACTGTAAAAGCAAGTATGCATGCATAAGTCTATAGCACAATACAGCTTTAGAAGTCAAGTGTAAGACTGTAGTCAGAGGTTGTGGGCTTAGATACCATGAATAACAACTATACAACACTGCATTTCTTCAATAATATTACATAAATTAAACTCTATATCAGTGGTATAAATGCCCTGCTGTTAACTGTAGTCTGTATAATTGGACCAAACATATATGCAGTATATGCACATTGCAAGGATTACTTTGAGCAATCCATAATTGTAGTTAAGACATATACTTAAAAATAATAATTCAGTTAAAATAGTTGTATAATTGTGATAATGCATTCTATGTCACATATGATGGTGCTATTTTTTTTCCTCTCATCCCAACCATTATCTCTTTTTTATTTTCTATTATGTGTCATCAAAATGTCTCCATGTCATCCATCTGTAACAAATCACTAAATGCTTCACAGCACAGAGAGGTAAGCCTATACCAGTGGGTCAATCTACCCCCACTCCACCAACTCCAGCACCAATGCCCAGCACCTCTGTAACCCAACCTGGCAGTATTACCTCTACTGCCCCTGCACTATCTGCACCCTTAGTTAGCACTACTCCAGTAGCTGGTGCTGTGGTACCCTCCAGGAGTACTGGCAGAGGTAGAGATTTCATCACCTGCCAGGAGATGCCAGGGTTGGTGCATAGGGTCGTGCACTGCACCATTGGTGTATACCTATGTTGGATGGAGAGGCTGCTCTCCCTCCTGGGCTGTAGGAGAAGAAGACATCAAGCACTCCAGCAGGCAGCAGAGTAAGGGGACAGTGATGATAGTCCTGTGGATGATGAATAGATTCTCACTGTCCACATATTTGATGGACATAAGGTTGCATTTTCCCCTTCCTCAAGCCAATCATGGTGTCCCCCAACCTTTTGTGTCCCTCACCCTCCCTGTGTCTTGTCTTGTTTGTTTGCACTTGCTTCCTCACCTGCCCAACTTACCTGACCCAGAAATACTGATGTCCCTTACTCAGCATTCTTCTCTTACTGCAGTAAAAAACAACGGGCATTTGTCCTGCAAAAAAAAAAAAAAAAAAAGTCATCCCATACATAGCTCTCCATTTTGCACACATCTTCTTTACATAGTTGATTTGGTCCAAATGGTTGCACACCATGATTGCATTGTCACCCTTCTGTGTGGAGGTGGCAATCCAAATTCAGCTAATATTGTGTACATATTTTCATTTTACACCGTTGAAGAAATGGATAGCTATGGTTCTTTCCATATCCCCTCCTGCACATTCCTATATTGCTTTCCATTTGTTCTTACCCCTGCTTGCTCCCATTACTCATGTTTAACACCTATAATCTGGTCAAAAATAGAATAACACATGACAAAAATAAGTTCCCCAACAAATGGAGCACTTCACATTTTGGCAAAAGTGTTTATGAGGAGTTTGACATTGCGCACCAATGCCAAATGATGGTGAGCATCTCTTCTGTGGTGCAGTTAACTCCACACAATCTGCTTAAACATGCTGTGCTATGTCAAAATAAAGAAACACATGGTGAAGGTAGAGTAATGTATAATTTCATTGTATTATCACAACTTATTTAAAAGTATTACACCTGCATTCAAACTCTCTATCATCTGGGCTGAAAAATGGAATGTGGCAATACATTTATATCTGCTGCCACAGCATCAGCTAAGCAGTAGGTGTGTTTCATGCACTCAGTACTAACTCTTATAATTTTACCAATAAGCCTGACATATGCACACTGCTTAACTATGCACAAACAGGGAAAGCAGTAGAAATGTTTAGCCCACCTGCACAAACACTTTGCCAGCCATTGTGCAAACCTGCTGTTCTCCTTTGCGCTATTCAAAGTAAATAATAACATATATTAGTATTGTTTACTGTCCATTTAGTCTCCATGCCATGAAACTACATGTGGAAATATAAAACTGAAGGCCCTATGTAAGTATATGTCACATATTTACAATGCAGCCATGTGTTACCTCCCCCATGCAGAGCAACCCTGTTCTCTCAGTACTTGTTCACAAATATATCAATTACACTACATAAATTAATAAGAAATGTTGTGTGATATACCATGCACATCTTTATAAGTACAATATACATTCAAATTTTCAAATACTTATAGTAATGTAGACACCTGTTTGCATATAGTTTTCAAAGCTGTCTCTTAAATTATACTTACACATTGGAACACAACCACCACATAATACACATTGCACACTCATCAATTGGGTGACAGGCAGAACTTGAAAAATCTTGACAGCTGAACATACCTACAGATCCATTTCATGCAGGCCTTCATGACTCCAACTGTGATGTTAGTATAATGCAGACAGTATCAGCACATGCCAAAGATTGCTGCCACAATCATGACAACACACGAGATGAAACAAAAGCATGTAGGGATTTTTTACATTATGAAAACAAATGCACAAACCAAGGGTAATGTAGACATCGCACCCTATAAGCAGACCAATTGGTATGTGACCTGTGTCCTGGGGTAGATTGTATGTGGAACGTCTACCAGCATGTAGTCACAGTGGTGAGTACTCCCTTGTATTTAACACAACTACTGAGTATATGCAGGACATCCACATCAAAGGCCAGAATACCTCCATAGTTCATAGCTTTCATCACACCAGTAACTGAATACAATGCACCCTTCTTCATGTACCTCCATACACATCTTCCAGTGATGTGCAACTGAAGTGTTAACACCTTTGCCACAATGAGCTATCACATATCTTATTGTCCATACCTAGGCATTTTTTTTGTTGCATAAACATTACTGTCTGATGGTGCAGAACACCCAACAATGCATTACATCAGATGCATGTGTGATACCTGTTCCAGTGATGCACAGTACATACATAGCTGTTTGACAACATTGATGACATGGGTTACATTTATAACACTCTGGATTGTGCCATATATACGCCATGCACACCAATCAACTAGCCTGTAGTAATCATAATGCTACATACAGGTATAGCAGTGTCCCTCCTAACACCTCCAGAAGATGTTATAGTGTCGGGAGGGTGTGTTTGATTACCTTCAAAGACAGTTGACATATCATAATAGTTGTACAAGTGTTAGTGCAGAACCATCTGTGATCACTCAGAATCATGTATGTTGTGTTAGAGATGTGGGATTAATGGCGGTATTAGTCTGAAATTGTCCATGATTGTGCATGTTTCTTTTACTGTTGTCCATGATTCTGTAACTGTGTCCCACTTGCTTGAGACCTTTGCTGACATCACACTCATATTAAAGCAAATCAGTTTGCACAACTTCACAATATGCACCCAACCCCAATTCTATATAACATCCCTGATAGATTTGCTCTCCATTGTTCATGTCAGGATGCTTATCTCACAAAGACATCTTCTCCATTGTTATGTCACCTAGTCTGTAAGTCACATAATACATATTTTCACTGTGCAGTCCATACTGTACCATGTGCTTAGTGATCCTGCTACAACTGTCTTCCATTTACATGCCCTCATCTGCTGTACATTACGATGTTTCACCTATCTTCTATTTCTGTGTTCATTCCTACAACTCATCTGGTGTCCCAATTCAATATACACACTTCCCTTGACTGTTTATTTTAAATGACAGTCCATTTACCCTTAAAGATCATTTACACAACTTGCACAACGTGCCTGGACTGGGATTCCACAATACTCTACACTGCATATGCTATCCTGTACTTTGTTTGGACCATATACATTACTATATGACAAACCCTGGTAATCATTGTGGCATTTTGCGCAGTCCTGATAACCTTGTTTGCTTTCCTGCAAACCAGTTTGCTATTCGTGTTGCTTTACATGGGTTCCTGGCCAATAACACTGTTGCCAGCCACAAAACTATGTTTGTTTATGTTTAAAACTGGTGCATGGCATGAATATGTAATCACCAGTGCTGCTTGCAGGCAAACACGGAAACTCCATGTAGGCTTTGCGAGACACCTATACAGAGTTTATTGAATTCCACAGCATATTCCAACCAGATGCGTTGGTCACACACAAATTCAATACCAAATAATCAGATGTAGAAGTTAAAAATGCACCAACTTTAATGCCTTCTGCATATTTGGACATCCAGTAAGTAGTTTTATTTGGTAAAAGTAAAAATACAAAATTAAACAAAATAGACCCCTAAACAGAACCCTGTCATACTCCATAAGTAATCCCTGACTATGTAGAATAGTAACTCTGTAATTTAATGCATTGAGATCTATGTTTTAACCAGCATCTTACTCATTCAGTAATATAATAGTTGATATTCTGCTATATTAAACAATGTGTTATTACTGCATGAGTGATACATATTGAATGCCTTTGATAATTCCAAATATACCACTCCTACACTAATATCACTGTCAAGTGCTTCACTAACAACTTCATAGAATTCTACTGGAATAGGCAGTGTAAAGCATTTTCTCATGCAACCATGTTGATTCAAAAACACTAAATTGAGTTAATTCCCATGATTTTTTTTATTAATGATTGTAAACACCTCTCAGATTACTTGCTCGAAATGTATTGGGTGGTGATTATTAATAACATCATATTTGCTGATCTCCAAGTATCAGGAAAAATGATGTTCTTTAACTACAATTAAATTACAAGATTAAGGGTCATACCAAGGATAAAATCTGGAACTAAGACCGGTCCAACTGTATTGTTATTTTACCCTTTCCAAAGCTGATTTGAGTATTTATTCAGTAATTATTGGATATATAGCTTGAGATTTATGAAAAAAAATCTAAAATTTCAGCTAAAATAACACATGTAGATGAAATCAATGTTGAAAATAATCATTCAAAAGTTCCACTCTATCCTCGCTTTCACTAATTAACATAGCTATAAAATCTACAAAGGTCAGCATGCTTTAACAATGAGTCTTCAATTGCAGATCCATTGCTTTAATAACTTACACCATGGTGGTTTCACATGCTTTAGAACAACCAGGCTCCTTTAAAAGTGATCAATACATGTAAGCATTTATTTTCAAATGTCAGCCAATCTCACAAACACTTGCTCTGTTATCTAGTGCAATCCTAGCAAAGATAAGCACTTTAGGTTGAGTTTTCCACTTGTACAAGATAGTTAAGAGTATCGCTGGTATACTTTCAAATTATTTATTGTATTTTTCTGTCCTTTACCACTGTAAATGGCCTTGCTTTTCACTGACCTTGCTGCCAATTTCTCTGCATTGCAGTCATTTTAATACTGTGCGTTTCTACCTAATCTGTTTGATTGTCCTGTTTGAATTCACTTTGGGCAAACTGTATTGTGGTTTTACATTAAGAAGGCCTGGGACTGCTTTTCTAGTGGCAGTTGTAGGTAAACTGGTCTGCCTGAGTTGTGGATCACACAGGAAGGCTTTATGAGAGACTTGGTCACAGAACTATTTGTTTTGTTCAGTTTTCTCTGTCTCTATAAATCTGGTGAATTTGTAGTTCTTGGGTCATTTCCATAGAGCTCACAAACACTTCTTTTGTATCTAGAGCAATCCTAGCAAAATAAGTTATTTAAGTTTAATGTTTGCACTTTTATAAGATATACTACTGCTGCTATATTTTATAATTATTTATTGTACTTTCTGACCTTTATTGCTGTAAAAGGCTCTGCTTTTCTCTGATCTTGCTGCTGGTTTCTCTGCAAATTCTCTTTGGGCTAGCTGTAGGGTGATTTTACATTACAAAGGCATGGGCCTGCCTTTATAGTGGGATTAGAAAGTGGTCTGGTCTGCCTAAATTAGGGATAACACAGGAAGGCCTGAATCTGAATACATTTTGTGCATTTATGTGGAGCTGCTTATCATGCAGTGGCTGTTAGTGGTGCCCTGTATAGTAGCAGACAAAAGGTACATTTTTTATAGAACAATCTCTGAATCTGTATCCAGTAACTCAGTGATTGTAGAGAAACTACTTTGCAAGTCCTTAGTTCCAAAAGCACCCTTAGTTGCCTTCTTTTAACTGCTCATGGTTCATAACCTTGTAGCTCACCTAATAAAAGACCTGACATCATGGATATACCCATTCCAAATTTCTCAGCAGATAGTTTGGCAAATTGAGACAATATACAAATTGACTCAAATTCACTGACAACTATTTACTTCTTAAGGAAACAGATACAGTATGCGAGAGATGTATATTCACAATGTCACTGGAGGCAACACAATGTCACTGGAGGCAAAGCTCTTGCATACAAGTACACAGGATAAAAATCAAGTTGTCAGAAATACACACACTACACCCACTACACATAGAATGCACCACACACATAGACCAACTTATGCTAAGGGAATTAAATGCAATCTTCCCAAACTCCAATGACCTTACAGACACTTCCACCTGCAAAAATTATCCTCAGCAAACCAAAAAGCACTCAATCAAAACACCACTTAAAGTGTATTAATCACATTTGGAAGCATTTTTGTTTTACAACTACTTTCATTTCCCATTATATTCCCAGTATTATAATTGCAAGGAATTTTGAAAAAAAAAATGAAGTTAATAATATATAGTTTGATTTTTTTATTTTCACTGTTTATTCATTTTTTTCTATAATCCCACCAACAAAATTATGTCACAGTAGGTACTAGGCAGTGATTTACATAAGACTGCAGTGAATTATGGGCAGCAGAAACAACTTACCTGTTTGAAGGAGGAGATACATACATACATACTTATATTGTGGTTTGACTACTGTTCATTTTCAATTTGAGAGTTTCCACCTGCAAGACCTAGTTGACAAATTGATTTTTTAGGAAAGAAGAAACAATTACTACTGAAGCATTTATCATGAAAATAAAGTAGTCAATAGATTCCTTAAGGAAGTGAGGCATTCTGGGTTTGGTCTTTCTTGATGTAATGTCAGACATTTTCATATCAGAGATAAAAATCCAGTGGCCTTCCTTATCAACAAAATAAATTGCAAAACCAATGCACTTTCTGCACCAAAAGCTGTATACTTTGGTTCTGTATATGGTAAGGAGGTTATATCCAACTTCAAAGGTTTGTTACTTACATTTGTTCAGAACATGACCAATACACTTTAACACTACACATACAGCCACACCGAGTAGGGCCTCAGTGAAAAAGCATCCAAGGCAAGCCAACACACTACCTATGACTCTAGTCATAAGGGACTCCATTATGTGGCATACCAATGCCCTACTCACCAGGCCGGACAGCATGAGAATAATGGTCAGTTGGTTATCAGGAGCTAGGATTTGTCAAGTTATGCACATGCCGAAGTCAGCACATTACAGGTATCAGCATGACTTGGTCATAGTACATGAAGATGTAATTAACAAGAAATGCATGATAGTATCTTTGGGGAAGCCCGACACTCTGGGAAATAGTTTAAGATTTAACATATTGGGGAAACCTTTTATTCAAAGGGGAGATAATTTAGTCAGTAAATTGTTAGAATTAGAAACTAGGATGATATTAAAATTTAATACACTAAAACCAAATGGTTTAAATCAGGAATTGGGTATTTAACCATATTTGTTATTTTGACCATAGTGTCATTGTATGAATTTAGATATTATAAACACATTTGTGTGTATATAAAGTATTTGTTTATTTGTTAGTAATTTGATATTGACATATTTATATAAAAATAGTTCAGTTTGTTCATATTTATTCATTTGGTTAATATGTGTGCATAAAAATAAAAAATAAATAAATAAAAAACAAATACAAAACATGCATTTTAAAAAAATATATATACATATATACATATATATGTATGTATATATATGCACATAAATTATATTAATGAATTTTGAAGTTTTTCCAGAGGTCACTTTAAATTAGTTTCTTTCCTTTATTGAACTGAAACTTTAATTGATTAATTGTTTCTATTCAAATGGTATATAATGTTATTGCCATGATGAAGTGAATTGTGATCCTTGAAGGCGAATTGCCGAGGTACCAGATCGTTGGAACAATAAAGGAATATACTGGTGAAGTACTGGCTGTTTGGTGTGTATTTTCCAATTTCATTTTGTGTTTTTCGGTTGTTTTCACTCTGGGAAATAACTTTATCAATAAAACACCCCCTAACAGTAGACCCAGTAGTCAGGGATTTGGGGGCAAATGTAGACAGTAACCTGGCCTTTGACCAATATGTGTCTAAGGTAGTAAGAATGTTTATTCTGTATCACTCAACGTATAAGTAAGGGCATGGCATATGGATCTAAGGAGGTCAGCATACTACTGCATTTGGCCCTCATCAGACCCATCATTGAGTATAATGTCCCCTTTAGTATGTTCCTGACTGGCACATACAGCAACTGGAACATCCACAGAGATTCCTCACCAAAGGGACACAGGGTGGAAACCCTGTTGCTGTTTTTACCTGAGAGACCTTCCTTTTCTTACTTTGAACAAGTTTAAACTGCTTTATTACCTGTTTTTTGCATTGTACATTATCTGCACTTAAAGTTACATTTGGTCGAAAGTTTCTTGTTAAATTTAACTGTTGAGGCTACCCACTAAAGTGAGCTAGCCTGTGTAAGTGATTTATTACTGTTTTTCCTGCATTTCTGTGTACTTTCTAACCTAAAAAACAAAAAAAAAAAAAGAAAAAATATCCTTGTTTTCCCACCTTTCTCGACTAGTTTAGACCAGTAAAGAGGCTTTGCTGTATTCTGGACTGTGGTGTAGTTCCTGTGTTGTCCATTGCCTTACTTGGATAGAAGGAAGTTTCTTTGCTCACCAGTGGGAGTGGGGAACCTTGAGCAGCCTATCTGTCCCTGAAGGAGTGACCTTAGCACAAGAGCTTGTAGTAATTGGTAGTTTTGGACCATTTCCAGCTCTTTTGAAGTTCCCTGTTTAAAATCCGCATTTGCGCGGCTTTGGACGATTGTGCGCATAGTGCAGCACCGGTTAAACAGGCTTAAACTATGCCTGGCTCCGCCAAGTCTGCACTTCAATTTTTCCCTTAAGAAAGCTCTACTTTCAACAAAATCAGTCTATTCGCTTTATCATAAGCCTAGCACTTGCTCCTAAAACCTTTATTTTAAGTGAAGCACCCTTAAACTAACATAAGCACTACATCCACCTACAACCCATGCTAATACCCACTTCCCTTCAAAGTCCTCTCTCTGACCCAGTTACACATCACCCCCTTGTACTATTCTGGCATGTCAAGTGGTATATTACTGATGTCCTCTCCAGTTCAGCTGGTTAATCTGGGAATCCTGAGACAATGTTACAATTGTCTCATGTACACAGACAACCCTCTCCTCCTCCCAACAAACACAAACACATGTGAGAGATGCAACTATATAGCCAAACTGGAGGCTGAACTCTCTCAACACAGGACTAGCAAGATCAGACAGAAGGAGAAGCTAACCACACACACAACAAACCCAGTCTCACATAAACCAACCACAACTGCAAACCAAACACATAATAACACAAAGACATACTCGGAGGCTCTAATAAAAAACTTACCAAAACAACAGAGGCTCCCAAAGCAGACATCCAAGAAAACACCACCTCAAAACTCTGCATATGCAACATATAGTACACAAAGTCAGTGTGCCAAACAATCACAGCCCTTAAGGCGAAACACCATGCCTGATACACTAGTAATAGGTGACTCTATAGTCAGACACACTGACGTCCCGCTTACCAGGCTGAACAAAGAGAGGGTAACAGTGAGCTGCCTGTTGGGAGCTAGGATCCGCCACATAACACAAGCACTCAGGTCATTCCAAAGCAAGTACAAATATGACTCCGTCATTGTCCATGCCGGTGTGAATGACCTGAGACGTACCTCCTTGGACTACATGAAAAGAGACATAGAGGAGATGTCTGATTATGTAGCCCAGGCCGGTATGACCCTGACCCTGAGCAGCATCTTGCCCTCACCAAGAATGATGCCACAATACAAAGACAAGATGATCAGCTTTAATAATTGGCTCAATTACTGGTGTCATTCTAGGTGGATCCAATGTATGTCTGCTTGGGATGACATGCTGGACAAGCCACGCTGCTTCACAAGGGACAGCTTGCACCTGTCACCACTGGGCTTCTGGATATTGGCTAAGGGTCTTGCCTCACCCATAGTGCCTTTTTTAGGCAAGGCTCAAAAGACAAACCCACCACCTTAGAAAACAATAAAGGAAAAAAAACTAAGGGTAATGCTGCTCAATGCCAGAAGTCTAAATCTCAAAATGCAGGCTCCCGAAGCACTCCTTAGTATGGAGAGCATCGATGTCTGTGCAGTAACTGAAACCTGGTTCAAGGCTCCTGAGAGCACCCCAGCCCTACCAGATTATACCTCGTATCAAGCATTTCAGCCCCAAAACCTGGGCCGAACCACAAAAGGAGGGGGAGTGTCCATATTCATTAAAGACACCCACACCTCTAGGTTAGTCGCAATGCACGAAGCATCGGAGACCATCCATGTGCAACTAACCATAGGCAAAACTGCTATACAACTTGTAGCATGCTACAGACCACCCTTGTAATCTCAGGAACTCCATTCAGCCTTCCTGAAGACACTGGAGGATATGAATGTCGCATCAAATACCATCATATTGGGAGACTTCAACTACCCAAACATAGACTGGGTGCATTACTCAAGCCCCAAAACCCTAGCCCAAAGGTTCCTGGAATTCATCAAATCAAATGCGATGGAACAACTAGTCACCTCCCCCACAAGGGGAAATAATATACTTGACCTGATCATCACAAACATGGGGACAAAATGCTCAACACCGGAAGTATACCCCTCACTAGTGAGATCAGACCATAAACTAATAACCCTAGATATTCATATCCCACCTCCACCCCCAGCACAAAAGACCACAGTGAGAAACTTCTCAAAAGCCGACTTTACACTCCTTAGGACTGAAATGGTATCCTTCAAGCCCCTTGGGCCAGTGGAAACCACATCCCACACTGCTGAATCCTTCACAAATGCTTTCTACGGGCATCTCCAAGAATGCATGGATCATGCAATCCCAAATAAAACCAAGACCCTTTCCACCAAAGGCAGGCATCCTATCTGGTGGACCCCAGCCATAAACAAACTTTATAACAAGAGAAGGAAGCTACTGCAAGACAGAGCAAAATCCCATAAAGGGAAGGCATCCCTGATCAGCACTAGCAAAAAACTACGCTCGCTAATAAAATCATCAAAGGCCAACTTTGAGAGAAAAATCGCTAAGGACACTAAAGATAATCACAAGGCCTTCTTCAGTTATGTTAGAAACCTGGGCGGAAACCCTCAGATATGCACAGAGTCAGTTCATAATGGCAAAAAATACACTGAACCCACAGATATTGCCAACATACTGGCAGACAGGTTCAGTGCAAATTTCTCCCCTCCCTCTCCCCCAAAAGACTAAATAAATATCTCAGCTGAATGCAACCTCCCTGAAATCTCAGATGTCCAAGTGAGAGCTGCCCTCAGCAAAGCTAAAAATACAGCATCCATGGGACCTGACGGTGTCCCGGGTTGCATGCTACGTGAACTCCTAGGGGAGCTAAACCCGCACATAAGAACGTTGTTTAATCTTAGCCTTGCTACAGGATATGTCCCTGAACACTGGCGTACAGCTACAGTGGTCCCACTCCACAAAGGTGGCACCTCTACAGACCCTGTAAACTACTGACCAGCCTGGTCTGCAAAGCTATGGAAAGGATCATTATTGAACTCATAAACAAAGACATCGGGGACCTACAGACAATTGACCCTACCCAGTTCGGCTTTGTAAAAGGCAGATCCTGACTTTTAAACCTGGTGGACTTTTTTGAAACAGTCACTAGAGCAATCAATGAAGGCAAAGCAGTTCATACAGCCTACCTGGATCTGGCAAAAGCCTTCGACACAATACCCCACTCAGGCATCATAGACAAGCTCAACAGCTTAAATGTAAACCCATTTGTCACAAGGTGGGTTGCAAACTGGCTAAAGGACAGAACCCACAAAGTCAGAATAGCTGGAGCTATGTCAGACTCTAAGCCAGTCACAAGTGGAGTCCCACAGGGCTCTGTCTTGGGACCCCTCTTGTTCAGCATTTATTTCTCAGATGTGCAGGCAAACATAGGGGGGTTGTGGCTGACAAAGTTCGCAGACGACTTCAAACTAGGCACCATAGTCGACACACCAGCTGACACATGCATCGTCCAGAAGGGCCTCACAGAAACAGATGACTGGTGCCAGAGTCATGGCCTTAAACTAAATACCAAAAAATGTATAGTCACCCCCTTTGGAAAAAACAAAGTACCCACAAATTACCACATAGGTGGTAATCCATTAAGTATGGAAAAAGTAATCAGAGACCTGGGGACCCAAGTTGACAGTCACCTCTCATTTGACACCCACGTTGCCAAAGTGGTTAGAAAGACCTTCTACATTACCCACCTTATCATGAAGGGATTCACATCCAGATCAAAGCATGTCATTGTACCCCTATATTCCTCCCTTATCAGGTCTATGATTGAGTACAATGCCCCATTTGGTATGTACCTCACCCGGCACCTGCAGCAGCTGGAGAGACCCCAAAAGTACCTTACCAAGAGGATCAAGGGTCTCCAGCATATGTCATATGCTGCCAGACTGAAAAAACTCCAGCTCTATTCAGTAGCATACCACCTGCTCAGAGGTGATCTGTGCCTTACGTACAAGGCCATGTCCAATTCAGAATTAATGGACATGCTCCACCTCAAAAAATCCAAATCCAACAGAGCCACGAGAGCTAAAGATCTAAACCTCAGCACAAATATGAATAGGACATGCTGGAGGGACAGATTCATAACCCAGAGGCCTCCCACACTCTGGAACAGAATACCTGTCCATGTTAGGCAGAGCCCCTCACTGACTCTCTTCAAGAGAAATCTGGACGAATGGATGGGTGATCGTAGGTTTACCCCGGGGGTCATCTCTGTGTCATTGCTAGATAGAGGCACAGTAATCTAAATTTAATTTAAACTGTACACTTTTGTATCATTACATGGGGTGGCGAAAGCCACATACACTTTGGCTAGGCTTATAAATGCCCTAGGGCAGATAGCCTAGTACTATACTATGAAACTATGAAACAATGTCCCATATAGATTGCCTCAAAGCCCTACTGCCATACTGCTGAGAGGTGGTCTATGCCTGGCACACAAGGCATTCTTGGACCTTGGCCTGATGGACCTTTTGCATATCTTCAGAATAACATTCGAACTACAAGATCTAAGGACCTAGACCTTGCTACAGACATAAAGGGGACACGTTGGCGGGACAGGTATGTATTTCAGAGAATGCCCATTTTCTGGAACAGACTTCCTATCCATGTAAAGCTGAGCTCTTCCCTAACTGCAGGCAAATGTAGCCTGGACCAGTGGATGGAAAACCAAAAAATCACCGCAGGTTTGCCAACTAAGTCTCTGATGGACATAGTCAAGCATTAAATCATGCCTAGCTATCATACACACTTTAGAATAACCCATAAGGCACAGTAACTCAAGGAATTTTAGTTGCATGGCTAGGCTTATAAAGGCCATAGTGGTCATTAGCCTAGTATACACCTATGATACAAACATAGGACCATCTTAAAATCTGACATTCTAGTTTAATTTATGAATGTCATGAATCAGTTAGTGGCCTCTAATCCCTTTACAGTCATAACTAATTATTACCATCTTACTGGTGTTAATGTAACAGTCTAATGTAAATTCTAAATCTGAATGGTCATAGGCTCCTACTGGGATAAAGATAAAGTATGATAAATTGTTCTGCTAATATTTGTAAACAATAAATCTATTACATTATTAATAATTACATAATCTGCTATTTGTATCATATTTATTGATAACACTAAGTCAAAAAATTCAAAGTCAAAGGGAGTGTCAATAAAACATTGCATTCCCCAGACCCCCAATCATTATTACTGTTTCATTTAAGCAAACAACAGCAGGTTTGGTTACTTTCATTCACAGAAGTCCCCACACCTAACAATTTTAACCACTTTAACTGTCTATACCAGATACCAGATTGTTCATAACCACGTAAGTTGAAAGGAAGTTACTAGGCAAACCATTAAAGATGTATTTGAGCAGCCCAGTCTACAATTTCTTGTGCACCAGATCACTGAGTGGGTAAAGTTTACAGTCACACTGTAGGCAAAGAGAGGCTAATGGAATCAAATGCTGTACGACAGGATGCAGCTAACAGCGCATAGTCCTAATCCTCTACACGATCAGTAATAAAAAAAAAAAACATGCCCACAGTAATTTATTTCAACTCTGTCCCACATAAACAAACAATAACCAGACATAGTAAAGTATTTCACTTTGTTTTACAAACCTATGCATTAGTCTTGCTAAGCCATTCATTGCCTGTAATATCGGTTTGCCTGTCAGGATTAAAAAAATGTACCTGATACCTGCACTGTTTCTATTTTTACGGCATCCACCACATCCATAACAGTATTTAAAATGTGCAGGTCTTTCTGCTTCTTGCCTTCCCACACATGATGCAGGTAACAAATCAAACTGTTTCAGTGGCTCTTAGATTCATTGCCCAGATTTCGGGAAGGATGGAGTAAAAAGATTGAAAATTGAGAGGTGTCCATCATCCCTGTTATACTGTGCCACAGCAATGGCTGCTTTGAACAGGGGAACTGTGGCTCTATGCTTGAAAAAAAAAAAAAAACAACAGCAAACAAATAAATAACTACATCTTAGAAAAAATCTTTTGGCTGAAGGGTGCCTAGTTCACCTATGCCTAAGGTTGGTCATGCCTGCCATCTCACATGTAGTACATCCTGGCCAGATGAATGCTGCAGAACAAGCTTTACTGTACACAATTAATTTCAAAAACACACTGCATTATATGTTAGTGATGCCACTCGTATTCCTGCTGAATTGGTTGGACATACAACAGGATAGCCTAGATATGCTGTAGTAAGAGGAGCTGCACGAAGGAGGTGGGAAGTTGAAATGTATGCTCTGTTCAAAAGCATACATAGAAAGGCAACTTTTTCTTGATAAGTCTGCCATTTCCAACATGTGAGTCTGTAATGTCTTCTTTATGTTTTATATTATGGCATCAGGATCTGTAAGTGGAAGAGATTACTATTAAGTCTCTAAATGAACAGCTGTATCTGTCATGATTGTCTGGATCTTGACAGTTCTGTCAGAAGGGGATTTTCCATGATCTTAGTCGTGTCCACCACATATTGCAGTAATTAAGGGAAGGTGTGCAGGTGCAGGGAGTTTACAACACTTTATTCAGGGTGGGGCATTTCAATTCTGTTTATGACATGATTGCAATCTATCAGATTTTCCTGCTAAAAGATTCACTGATATAAACCCTTGTGAGGGATTTAGCAGACTCCATGATAAAGAATGACAAAAGAAGGCTGCATTCTAATAACTAGTCCTCTGATTTCACAAATTTCAAAATATTACTTGAGCTTTTTTATGTGAGGTCTTGCCACAAGAATCACTAGGAAAAAGAGGGATATGAGATTTCTTCAAGAGCATTTTGACCATTAAATAGTTTTCTTTTACATGATTATTAGAAAATGTTAGTATGATAACATATATCTAGAATGAAAGAGATGATAAAGGATTTTATATCCAAAACTAAAACCACAAATCTCTTTGTCTGACAAGAATTCACTCTGAGTTCTGGAAATGCCTAATCAGTGAAAACGCAAAAAAAGATTCTTTCAGGTAAGAATGTAATTTCTCAAAAACAGACTCTGCTTAAATGTGGTAGTAGTTCAAGTGAGGATAAAATGGAACTCCTTGTAGTCTAATGTATGCAAATATTGATAATCTAGAACTTTCAAATACTCTGGGTGCAGTACATGGGATAGAAGGCAAACCAGTAAGATGAAAATGGGAATTATCTACAGTGAATCCCAGAAATTTTCAACTGGAACTCAAATCTGGAATAGGGCAGTAGGCATCCCACATGTGCAAAGACACTAGAAAAGACATGTTCTTGCAAGAGATGCAGGAGATGCTAGAGAATAGGTAGAGCTAAAATTATGAAGTGCTTTATTTTTGTTAACTAGCTGAAGTTTAATTGATTTATTATAGGTTTTCACTGTTTTTGTTTCTTTCGGATAAAGGAAAAATAATTTATTGCTCTACTTCTGCAACCACTTTTATTGCTTGGATGACCAGAATGAATTGAAGCACTAACAGAGCAAAATGAATTTAATATTTTGCAGATGGTAGCCTAACAATTATTTGTTATGAAATTTTGTCTACCTCTGTGACCCAATGGTCTGTTATTAGATGCCAGTGGTCTATATGGTATACATAATGAGATAATCTGTAACCCATTTGCACTGCATGAAATAAAGAACAAGTGATGATGTAGCTGTATCTTTTAAATGTATGCGGAATATACCTCTCAACCTGCAGATACTGCAAATTGGAATAAAGGCCCATGAAAGGTAAACATTTCCAGCTAAAAATATAGACATCTAATTAACATAAAATATGAACACCAAAAAGCACATAACTCTTCTGTTTTTTTTTCTAAAGGATAATCTCCATTGGATTTAGAAAATGATTAGGGAAATATATTTTTAACATTTTCGCTTATTTACCATCTTCTTCCTCAGATGCAGAACTTTTGGTAATAGTTAAAATGACCAGCTTTATTGAGGCATGTAGTATCTGTTTCTATATCATGAGGAACAGGTGAAGTTTATAGCTCTGGGGTGGGTTCTTAGACATACATACCGTCTAATGGTAGTACTACAGGCAGAAGCTGTCAAACAGTACCACAAACAGTACTACAGACAGTACCACAGCCATATTAAAGCATGTGGAATCTAACCTTATGTACACAGGAGTAGCTAGGGTGGGGTGAAAGGGGCAGCCTAGTGTAAAGAGTTTGATGTCACGATTGTCAGAGCAATTGGTTTTCAATGCATTATCCTGCATTTGTGGTCAAAAATTAAGTACTGCAGCACTTCATGTATGATATAAACTATATCAGTTGCTTGTTACAAATGTAGCAGGTTTTTTTTTTTGTTTGTTTGTTTTCGCTTCTCATATCGAAAAAGATGAGTGGTTTTCTTTGGCTCCTAAGTTTAAAGTTGAGTGTGGTTGCCATATTAAGGGAAGGTACAATTTGCAAGAATATCTAGCTATACCTCAAGTAGTGTGTGTCATTTACAAAATCTTTTCTCTTATGGCAACATTGACATCTCCTTTTCTAAATGATCAGACTGGTACTGTATCATTGGGATCTGGTAATTTAAAAAGCCCTCTTACTTGGGTTAGCTGAAATATAGACATTAAAAAATCCAGTATTATTTGATTGCTAGTAATGTTCTTAGTGCAGTGGTTGTACTTGCCACATAAAAGATTCAAATTCAGTTGGCACTGTATCAGCCATCAGATTCTTAATTATGCACCTTAAGAACACAAAAAAAATGACAGACATAGCAACAGGGGGAATGGACATTGCTTTTCTTATATTTAAAGATCATCCCATTATAGAACTTTCGGTAAAAAAAAAAATCAAAGCAATAACACATCTGATGAGGTGTAATCTGGTAAGGTGTATGACTAGCAGCAATGCTTGATTATTAATACTAGGGTATATTTTGGTATTAATTTATGGAATCAAAAATAGCTGTATAACCACTTTTGAAGTGAACACAGCTAACTCTCTCTCTAAATACATATATACATACACACACACACACACACACATACATATATATATATATATATATATATATATATATATATATATAAGGAAAGTTATAATAAGCTTTCTTAAATTCCTGTCTTCTGACTGTTTGAGCTGGACTTAAATAGGACAAAATGAAATGTTGTAAGTCATGTATACAACTAGGTGCCACTGTTACCATGGTACTATGGTAGTAGGATTGTTCTTTTTGGCATTGCTATGAGGTATACATACCACTAGATAACACTAGAGAGTAGGTACATAATGAAAGTTATAAAAAAGGTTTTCCAAATTCCTGTCATGTTACTGACTTGGATTTAAGCAGGTCAAGGGACTATGTTTAGTTATATTCACACTGAAAATGCTTAATGGGTGAAACCAGTTTGTTCTTTGATTTCAATTGATTTCTGTAATTTGCTACAGTTTAAAGGTACAAAAAAAGAACTCTGTGCAGGCAGGGTATAAACTGTAGCAACTGGTTGCTACATTTGTAGTAAGCACTTTGTTACAATTGAAAATAATAATTTTTTTTTGTTAAATAAAACATGAGTGCTGTAGTGCTCTGCTTAGGCAGGGTATAAACTGTAGCAACTGTTTGCTACATATCTACAAGCAGTCTGCTGCAGTTGAAAAGGAAATCTTTTTTTACTAAAACATGAGTGCTGCAGTGCTCTCTGCAGGTAGGGTATAAACTGTAACAACTGTTTGTTACATTTGTAGTAAGCAGTGTGCTACAATTTAAGAACGGATTTGTTTTAACTAAAACATGAGCATTCTACTGCTCAGTGCAGGCAGGGTATAAAGTATTGCAATTGTATGCTACATTTTTAGCGATCAGTTTGATATACTTTAAAAGAAGAAATGTTTTATTTTTGGTAAAATGTTAGGACTGAGGGTCATGGGCAGGGCACAGAATCAAAAGTGAATGGTTGGGGCAGGGGATTGCCTTGCATCCAGCCATGTGGTTGGTGTGCCAGTAGAATAAATGGGTGTTTTTTGCACTTCACTTGAAGATCATGGGGGGGGGGGTTGTGCATGTGGACTGGATACTGCTGGAAACATTCTGCATTTTATTTTTGCTGTTCTTTTAAAGAGCTAAGGGAGTGGGGTTGCAGTTTGTGGGACCATTCTGGGTGAGTCAGCTACATTTCTGCAAGAGAGGTTGGTTAATGTTTTTGCATGTTTTTGTTATTTTTTATGTCAGTGACAGGGGCTTCAGTAAGTGAGAAAGCATATCTTTGAAATGCCCTGAATTTTGCAGAATGTCTCTGATATTGCCTTATATATTTTTTCCTGTTCCTTGTAAAATTTTTGATTTTCTGATTTATCATTGAGGATTATGGTTTTTCACTAACACCAGACATTAAAATTTCATAATTCTTATTATTCAGAAAGTGCACACTGATACAAAAGCTTTTATTGCATTAATTTTTTGAGTGAATTATAGTAAAATGTAAAAATTGTCTCTGATTTTGGGCCACTGCCTCTCCGCTATTTTTGGCTTGTCAGAATTCTTGAGCAAAGAAGTTTAGAAGTATAGGTAGTATTGCCACTATCCATATTACTCATTAATATGTTGGGTGTGTTGAATTTATTAAGGGAGGTAGCAGTATTTATGTAGTATGAATTAATTCTGCAACCTGGGTAGGGTTTGTTTCATCTGTGAAAGGACACAATTGTGATTTTTTTCCAAGTTGTATAGGTTTATTGACTGTTGACCAAAACTGTTTTTTTCTTTGCCTGTGACTTTTCTTCAGATTAGTATAATAGTTTTGCTTATTGTTCAGGATGGCATTCATAGTTAGGATTTGCAAGTGCCAACACTATTATAGATTATTTGCTGTTTTTTAATGCAGGTTTTGCATGTTTTATTTCTTGTGCATTATCTTTATTATAACTGATGTAAGCTATGGTGCCTTCTTTGATTTGACTTATTTTCTGCATTGAGGTGCAAGTGAGTTTAATATGGAGCAAAGGGTTTTGTTGCAGTGAGTTACTACATCATCTAATGAGCAGCGTTTCAATGTTTTTTTTTGCTCAGTTGTTATATCCAAAACCTAATATCCTGAACTCTTATTTTTAGCATATCATATATGGAACACCATCACCTGAGTTACGACACTGAATTTATGCACATTCGATCCAAAATCATCATTAATGAAAATGGCTGCCAAATATATTTTACAATAGCACATACCAGTTTAGAAGAAGGTCATTCAAAATGACTACTCTAAAAATTTCATACCAAAATACCACATTATAATCCTGAACAATAATAATCATCACCAACCCTTTTTCCCATTTTTCTACATGGGTCACAGTGTCACGTCAACTTCACTATCGCTCTCAGTTCAATGCCACTCTCTGACACCCTCTTTAACAGTCATGCCTGACTGTCATAGGTCTTCTCTCTCACACAATCCATCCATCTCTTTGCTGGACGCCCTTGGTTGCTCTTGCTTTCTTCCTGCTTGTCCTCAGTCTTCTTTACCAGATTGTTTTCTGCTTTCTAGCACATATGCCCAAATTAGTGTAATCTGTTCTCTTTGAACTTTTCTGCAATTGGTGCTACTTGGGCCTTTGCTCTTTGTTGGTTGTTTACTGCAAACTGTGCTACTTTGTGATAGCATCATTTGAGCTTTGACTGCTGAGAGGCTTGAGAGTTGGTGAAAATAGGGGATGAATAGAGAATTTTTAGGAACATTAGGGTAGCTATCAAGTGTTTTTTGGTTTTGTCAGTGAGAACATTTTTGACTCAATATAGGGAACCCAATTTCTAGTGAATTATGAATTTTCTTTACAATATGTTGGATGTGGTAGTCAAATTTTAAGATATTGTTAATGTAAATGCCAAAAAAGCTTAGTATGTGGGACAATTTTAATTTTAGTGTTATTTGTTGAGAGAATATCAAATTAGGGTTTCTGAGGTGAGAGGTGTGTTGGGGTAAAGAGAATAAGTTTGTTTTTTAAGGGTTAAGAAAAAGTTGTGAGCCAGCCAGGCTTCAATGGATGACAAAGATTTTTAAGCATTTTTTTGCAGGTTGTTAAGGTTTTGGGTGCTACATATAAGTGTGAAGCCATCAGTTTATTGAATTATTGTGGTTGATTTAGAAACATCTGGGAAGTTATTTATGAAGATGTTGAAAAGAATGGGACCAAGAATGGAGTCTGGGGGGGGAGGTGCCTATGGAGACTGGAAGGAAAGGAGAGAAGTTTTTGTGCCATTTTATGGCCTTTGACCTGTTAGCAAGATAGCTGTTAAGCCATGAGGTAGAGGTTTCATCAAATCCTACAGTTGAGCGTTTTTGTAGGAGGAAGGGGTATAAGACTGTGTCAAAGGGTTTGTTAAGTTTTAGAAAGAAGGGAGATACTAGTCCTCCTTCATTTATATGGGTATTTACAGTATTAGCAAAATGTAGTGGGGGCTGTAGTAGTGTTATGATGGGGTGGAAGACATGTTTGAGGGGAAAAGTGGTTATTTTTGTTGAGGTGTTGGGAAATATGGGATTCATTTCATTTTTCAAGAATTTTAGATAAGGGAGACAAGATAGCAATAGGGCAGTAGTTACTAAGTGTTATTTCCTGCTTTATGTAGTGGCAGTATATAACATTTTCCATAGTAATGGGATGTATGCTGTCAGAAGAGAGGGGTTTGTGAACATGAAATTGTGATAGACTCTAGCCTTGTAAGACATCATCAGCATCATCAGCCCCCTTTTTCCGATTTTCTACATGGGGTCAGGGAATGGTGTTAAATGTGGTTCCCCATTGAGTTGTTAGCTTAGGTTGTTGAATGTGTATTCATTAATATCTAACCGTTGAACGCTTAAAATAGCAAATGGCCATATCATCAAATTCTTTCCTCTTGAAAGAATTTGCATGGCTGTTCTCATGGATTTGCCCTTTCCCCAATGTAGAGCAGTCTCAGAGTTGGCATATTTAGTTAGGGGGTGTGGAACGCAGTCCCCACATTGGGGGGTATGGGGGGTAAAGCCCCCCACTATGTTTGGGTGTGTTTGTTTATTTTGTTTGTGGATGGCCAAGTGAAGTCTTTCCCTAGGAAAGAATTGGATGATTTGGCCATTCACTGTTTTTAGCTTTCACTGCTTAGGTGTCGATGATTTTGGATTCGACAACCTAAGCTATTGATTTTATGATATAGATGCTTAAATGTTACCACCTCTCTCGATTCTATGATACAAACTTGCCTTCTTCAACACTCAAGCCTGATTGTTGCAGATCTTCTTCCATACAATCCATCCATCTCTTTGCTGGACATCCTCATTTCCTCTTACCTTCTTCCTGTCTGTCCCAAATCTTCTTCACCGTATTGTCTTCTGCTCTTCTGCAAGTATCCAAACCACTGTAATCTGTTGTATTTGATCTTTTCTGCAATTGGAGCTACTTTGGCTTCTGCTCTTCTGTCCTTATTTCTTCATCTGTCTCACACAGTGCATCCTACCACCCTTCTCAGGCACTTCATTTCCATAACCTGTAGCTTCTTTATTTGCTTTGGTTTTACTGCCCAGGTTACTGTACCATACACTAGTACTGGTTGCACCACTGTCTTGTACACCTTACTTTTCAGCTTCTTTGGCATTCTTCTTTCATAGACTATACCTGATACTGTATGCGAGTTGGCTGCAACCCCTCTGATTCTAGCTTTGACCTCTTCAGTCAGACTTTGCTTCTCCTCAACCAACTTGTCAGACATTTTCAGATATATCATAGATATTTGGCAGGGAGATTGTCAGGAGCTAGGGGTGGTAATTTTTACTTTTAATGCAAGTTTTTAATAGTTGAGGTGGAAAGTGTTTGCAATGAGAAGGGAGCTGTGTCACATGTGCTGCTGGGGATGGAAGAGTGGGTGGGAGGCATATGGTATTGATTAGGAGTGTGACAGAATGCATATTAAACAGAGTGGCAGCATTTTCTCTGTTTGGCATTGTGGATTCAAGTTGCATTATATGGCCTGGTCTGAGGATTTTGTTAATAGCTGACCAGAAATCTTTTGAATTTTGAAGTTTTTTTGGACTGTAGGTTAATGTAGTAGTTTTTTATCTGTTTTGATTTGGTATTAGTATGATTTCTGAGTTGTTAGAAAATCTGTCGGTTATTTTCTGTTTTATTTTTGGTTCAGAAATTAAAGTCCTTCTTTTTAAGTTTCATTGGATGTTTTTTGGTTCTGGTTATCCAAGGGGCTGATATGGCTTTAACACATTTTGTCCAGAGGAGGGATAAACTGTTTAAAATGTTAAGGACATTTCTGAAAAATACTGTAACAGCATCATCTAAGGGAAGATGCTTTAGATGATGCCAGTTACAAAGCTGTTGGTTCTGGAGAAATGTTTCTGTTTGGAAGTGGGAGAGATTTTATACTTTATTAAGGTAGTGTGGTGTGGGAGTGTGGTTTTGAGCTCTGATGACAAAGGTAGGATTGTGGTCACTTACAGCATTAGAGAGAATGCCATAGGAGAATATGTTAGGGGAGAAAGTGAGTATCTTGTCAAACACTAAACCTTTGTTGGTGATGTTCATGAAACAAGTAGAGAGATAATAAGCTGGGAAGCCATAGAAATTGATGGCCTTTTGAGGATAATTGTAATTAACAGATAAACAGACACATAGTTGATATTGAACTCTTCTAAAGTCATTTTTTTTGGGATATTAGAGGTGACCCATGATAGAAATTCTTTAGTGGCACTGATGTTATTTTCAGAAGGGTTGTAAATTTCTATTAAGCACAAGATTTTTGGGGGGTTAGCTTCAGGAGAGCACCAATGAGTTTGGCATTATTAAAGGTTGGGATGGGAGAGGGATTTTATATAAAACTGCGACAGTTCCTGCTTTTTTTGTGTTTGTGCAGCTACCCTTAGTATGTTGTAACCATGTTGTAGTACTTCTTTGTCTTTAATATGGTGTATTAACCAGGTTTCTATAATGGGAGGGTGCTGGGCTATCTATGCATGCAGCTTGGTTATTTTATTGCAAAAACTTTCAATGTTAAGGTGGAAAATTGCATTGAGGATGTTTTGGGAGCTGAAGGACATGTATTTGTTTTGGTTTTGGTTTAGTGGTGGAGCTGGCAGTGGATTTTCCTTGACTGTGGTGTATGTCGCCATCTAATCTTAATTTTATATGATATTGGGTCTATGTTGAGGGGGTATAGGTTATAGAGTCATTTTTGGAAGTGTATTTTTGTTTTAAAGTTTGTAGAGCTTGGATCTTAAATTTGAAATAAAGAACGTCTGAAATAAAGAATGAAGGAGGTAGGGTAGAGTGATGGATTTATGGTGAATTGTGTTACTGGCCTGTTTGTGGAGATAGAGTGAGTAATTGAAAAAAGTGATTGTTTGTGATGGGAGACTATGGTATGTATGAATGTGAGTTGGAAGGGAGGTCAGTTAGGCTAGGAAAGAAAGAGTTATCAGGATTGGTATGTATATAAAGGCCATGGCTGAATGAGAGTGAGGGAATGGTAAAAAGTTAATTGATTATTCAGGAGGGAGTTTAGGTGTATGCTAATTAGATGTTTGATTTAATTGGTTAGTTACCTAGATGGGTATTGCTCTGAATGCATACGTTTAGGTTATATAAGGGGATGAGAATTGGGGGTAGGGTAGGGGAGAGGAAAGAGCCCAAGTGTAGCGAGGCTGAATGGAGTAGTTTACACAAAGCAGGAAGGTATGGTCACAAAACACAATCAGTGAAGAGGTCTTGTTGCAAAAGTAGATGTTTCTGTTTAGCAAATACCAAATATGCCCACTGTTTTATTGTATTTTAGTTTGTAGTTTAAATTAGTTAACCCATTGTTTGCCCACTATCAAGTTATCCAAACTAATAGTGATATAGAGGATTAAAAATTGCACTTATCTGTTTAACCTTATCCAGACAAATAGTGATATATGATATTAAAATTTCTCTTACTTGTTTAACCAAATGTCTAATGGTAAGGAAAGTTGTATGGACTTTGATTTTATAAGTCAATTGGCTAGGCTACCCCCCCATCACTAAATAGTACCAAAACAATGAGAAAAACTAAGCACAAAATGCGTGATTGCTGCTCAGGAAAAATAAAATACTTACTCAGAACTGAAAATGATTTAACAAGAGTCTGGGGCAAAGGAGAAAAAAAAGTAAGGAAGGGCGACAGTGGACTGATAAAAACAATCAATGGACCCCAGTTGGAAGGAGAGAGTACCAATGAAGCAATAATAGTGGACAACATTCTTTGTTTTGGGCTGTCAAATACTTATAAAAATTATACAAAGATATAGCCCTTAGACAGGTATTCCAATTGCAAACTTCCCTGTTACATAATTTATCAATCTAGTTACTTGCAGGAAATCTTCCACAGAAAAAAATAAAACATACTTCTGAATTTAAAGGAGAGTGTAAGTCCACTGAGTCAGTGGTAATAGGGCACAGATACTGTCCTAGAGCTGGAAGTAGTTTAACAAGTGCCTGAGGCAAGGAGAAATAAACCTAAGGAAGGGAGGGAGGAATGGAGGAATACACTTGAGAAAGAGAAGCCTAGGGTGATTTCCTTGAAGGCATGTACTGCTCCTGAAAAGTTACAGGAGGTGTCAGCTAATTTGAGTAAGAAGTCTAGAAAAGTGAAGGAAATATAAGAGAAAAGATAGTCATGGAGTAAGGACATTAAGAAATAAAGCTCAAGCAAGTTAGGAAGCAGAGAGTAAAAGCTGACTAGAAACATGTTTGCGGAGGAAGGTTTACAGACTGTAAGGCTATTGATAACAAACTAGGACACTGAAGTACTTGTCTGCAGATTAGTTATTGTGCAGGCTAAAATACACCCAGAAAGGACTGGCTGCCCAACACTTAGTTAAAGCACAAGAGCCAAGGTGGTAGAAGGTTTCTGTCCAAAATAAATATTGGATGCATGGAAGTGACTCAAACTATTTTTGGATGAGCCTGTTGTGTGTATGCTTTAGGGATCTTTCCAGTGAACCTATTAAAGCATAAAGGCATAAGAGGTATAACGTTTCTGTCCAAAATAAATGGTTGGTGGATAAAACTCATTCAGACTGTCTTTTGGATGAGCCTGTTAAGTGTATGCTTTAGTGATGTTTCCAGTGAACCTCCCTGCAACTATCTTACACCATGCTGGAGAGAAATATGGAAGGATGGAATGTTGCTTCTTTGGAATTCTTCACACACCACCTTGACACTCTGTACCAGTTGGCTACAATCCCTCTGGTTTTAGATTTGACTTCCCTCCTCTTTAACCATCCCTGTCAGAAACCCGGAACAATAATCGTTTTGCTAAAATGGGCAGAGGAAATATTTTGCATTAAAATACATTATAGAACATATGATTATTGTGCATGAACTACTAAACATAAAACTCAAACTATATATGTGTGTGTGTGTGTGTGTGTGTGTGTGTGTGTGTGTGTCTGTGTGGATATGTGTGTGTGTGGAGGGGTGTAGGTGTGTGTTTGTACTGTATATCCAGATGCCTATTCTGCAAGTGCAGTAGGACTGTTTGGATGCTCATGATATCAATACTACCACATACTCTTGGATTCAGGCTTGTATCTCCTGGCACCTCTGGATATGTAATGATTATCCAAATATTGCTACCCTCCATGTGCCTTATTGCCTATATATGTACACCACTGAAAGGTAAGGAATCTCACAAAAAATTACAAAACGCAGACTTCTTGTTTAAATATAACACATACAACAATTGTTTCCCACTTGCAAATTACTTTTCTCAAAAAATAAAAGAAAAAAAAAATGTGAATATCCGGCAGGCAGAAATGCTAGAAGAAAGTATACTTAGCATGTTGTATAGTACATAGGTTTATAGGTTCATAGGTAGGTACTAGGCTATTGTTCCTAGGGCCTATATAAGCCTAGCCAAATGGTACCCTGGCTTTTGCCACCCAAGAAAATTATTTACCTGTGCCCCTGTCAAGCAGAGCCACAGAATTGATCCCCGGGGCGAATTTCCTATCTCCCATCCAATCATCAAGATTTTTCTTGAAGAGTGCTAATGAGGAGCTTTGTTTGATAATGATAGGTAGTTTGTTCCAGAGTATGGGAAGTCTCTGGGATAGGAAACTATCCATCCAGCATGTTCTGTTTATTGTGGTGACAAGGTTTAGGTCCCTAGAGCATGTAGCTCGAAGGAATTGAGATTTCTTTAAGTGGAGCATGTCCAACAGCTCTGGGTTTGACATAGCTTTGTATGTTAGGCAGAGATCACCTCTGAGTAGGCGATATGCAACAGAGTAAAGCTGGAGTTTTTTGAGACAGTCTGCGTAGGGCATCTGTTTAAGGCCGGTAAGCCTCTTTGTGAGATATTTCTGTGGTCTTTCCAGTTGTTGTAGATGTTTTGTGAGGTACATACCAAAAGGGGCGTTGTACTCTATAATGGGTCTAATGAGTGATGAGTAGAGGGGAACAATGACCTCTTTTTTCCTGGATGAGAAACTTTTTGTGATGAGGCGTGCCAAGTAGAAGGATTTCCTGACTACTGTGATGATGTGATTATCAAAGGAGAGACTACTGTCCACCTGTGTCCCAAGGTCTCTTATCACACTTTCGGTGTTAAGTAGACTACCGCCTATGGGGTAGTTCATGGGTACAGAGTTTTTACCAAAAGGGATGACAATGCACTTTTTGGCATTGAGCTTGAGACCATGGCTTTGACACTAGGCATCTGTCTCAGTGAGGCCCTTTTGTAGAATGTCCACATCGTTACGAGTTTTGATTATGGCTCCTAGTTTGCAGTCATCTGCGAACTTTGTTAGCCAAAGGCCTTCTGTTTTAGCCTGTACTTCAGAGAAGTAGATACCAAACAGGAGAGGACCTAGGACTGAACCCTGTGGTACTCCACTTGTCACTGGTCTGAAGATGAATTTAGAGTCTGATACTTTCACAGTGCAGGTTCTGTCAGTGAGCCAGTTGGCAACCCATCTTATGACATAGGGATTTATACCTAGTTTAGTGAGTTTATCTATAATTCCAGAGTGGGGGATGGTGTCGAAAGCCTTGGTGAGATCTAGATAGGCTATGTGAACCACCTTACCCTCATCTACGGCTTTGGTGACCGCTTCAGAGAAGTCTATCAGGTTTAGGAGACATGATCTGCCTTTTACAAACCCGAACTGGGTAGGGTCCTGAGTTTGGAGATTACTAATGTCATTGTTTATAAGTACCATGATGATACTTTCCATAGCCTTGCAGACCAGGCTCATCAGGCTAATGGGGCTGTAGTTCCCGGGGTCCGTGGTGGCTCCCCCTTTGTGGAGTGGGATAACCGTTGTTGTGCACCATTCAGTGGCCACAAGGCCTGAGGTGAAGCTATACTTGAACATGGTGCTTAGGTGGGGTGCCAGTTTGTTCTATAGTTCATGTAGAACACAGCCTGGGATGTTGTCAGGAGTTCTTGGCTTTGGAGAGTGTGTTTTTTACCTGTGCAGCCGTGATTACAGGAACTTTGCATTCTTCCAGTATAGAGATGGGCCCTTTAGGGGATGAGAGAGGGGTAAAGTTAGCACTGAACCTATCTGCCAGGATTTTGGCAATATCAGTTGGTTCTGTATATTTAGTGCCATTGTGCTGTAACTCAGAGCAGAGCTGAGTGTTGCCATTGAGATTCTTGACATAGCTATAGAATTCTTTGTGGTTGTCTTTAGAATCAGTGGCAATTTTGTTTTTGTAACTAGCTTTGGAGGATTTTATAAGGGATCTCAGCTTCTTACTCAGGCTGACCAGAGAGTTCCTCCAATCATGGGATTTTACTCTTTTTTGCAACAGTTTCTTTCTTTTGTTGTAGAGTTTGTTTATGGCAGGAGACCACCTGATTGGCTTGCTTTTCTTGGAGGATAGCATCTTGGTTCTGTTAGGGATTGCATGACCCATGCACTTGTGTAAGTGCTTATAAAGTGCAAATGTATAGGATTCAGCAGAGTTACCTCTATTGTCCATCAGCATGGGTGTTGTAAAGTTTGCCACTTCTGTCTTAAGAAGCGTGAAGTTGCCTTTGGAGAAATTTTTTACGGTGGTTTCCCTAATGGGGGTGGGATGTCAATGTCTAGGGTTATTTGCTTGTGGTCGGATCTGACCAACAAGGAATTGACCTCTGGTGTGGAACACTGGTTGCCCGTGTTGGTAATGACCAGGTCTATGATATTGCTGCCCCTGGTGTGGGTGTGGATAAGTTGATCCAAGGCTTTGTAATTTATGAATTCCAGAAAACGTTGAGCACAAGAGTTGGTACATGAGTAGTTTTCCCAGTTAATGGTGGGGTAGTTGAAATCGCCCATTATTAGGGTGTTAGGTTGTACCATAATATTTTCCAGTGTATCAAGAAATGAAGAGTGGGAATCCTGGGGCATGGTGGGGGAGTTGTAGCAAGCTACAATTTGGATTGCGGTCTTACCCAGAGGTAGTTGCACTTGGATAATCTCTGAGACATTATGCTGAGCAACTAGCCTGGAGGTGTGGATATCCTTAATGAATATGGACATGCCTCCACCTTTAGTGTTTCAGTCCAGGTTAGGTGGCCAAAAGGTATGGCGTGAATTATATCCCAGTAATGCAGGGGTGCTCTCTGGAGCCTTGAACCAGGTCTCTGTCACTGCACAGATGTCAATGTTCTCCATTTTAAGGAGTGCCTAGAGTGAGTGCATTTTGAGATTTAAACTTCTAGCATTGAGTGCAATTACCCTCAGATTTTGCTTGCTTGTACCTGTTACGGTGATGAATTTGTTATTTGAATCTTGCCTAAAAAAGGCACTATAAGGGTGGCAAGAGCCTTAGCCAGTATCCAGAATCCCAAGGGCGACAGGTGCAGGCCATCTCTGGCAAAGCATCGTAGTTTGTCGATCATGTCATCCCAGGCAGACAGATACTGGATCCCCTTAGAATGACACCAGAAGCTTAACCAATTGTTGAAGTCAATCATTTTGTCCTTATACTATGGTATCATTCTGGGTGATGGCAGGATGCTACTCATGGCTAGGGTCATAACTGCCTGTGCTACAAGATCGGACAGCTCCTCCATGTCTCTTTTCATGTAGTCCAGGGAGGTACATCTCAGGTCATTCACACCAACATGGACAATGACAGAGTCAGATTTGTACTTGTTGTGGAGTGACCTGAGTGCATGCGTTATGTGGTGGATCCAGGCACCTGACAGGCAGCTGATAGTAACTTTCTTCTTGTTTAGCCTGATGAGTGGAACATCAGTGTGCCTGACTATAGAGTCACCTATGACTAGCGAGTTGGGTATGTTGTTATGCCTTATTGGCTGTGGTTGAGTGGCACACTGAGTTTGTGGGCTATATGTCATTTGGGTTGTGTTGGGGGGCAGAGGTTACTTGCGTTTCTGCTTTGGAGGTCCCTGTTGCTTGGGTAGATTTTTTTTTGAGATCCTCAGCGAATGTAGGTGTGTGTTTTGTGTTTCTATGTGTGTGTTTTGGTGGCGTAGGTTTTGAGGGACTATGTGATGAGTGTGGTGTGGTGCAAGTGTTTACCTTCTCCTCTTGACTGTCTAGTCCAGTCTTGGGTGAAGAGAGCTTTGCTTCCAGTTTGGCTATATAAGTGCATCTCTCACAGGTTGTAGTGTTGGGTGGTAGGAGGAGAGGGTTGTCTGTGTATATGAGGCAAATGCTGCATTTCCCCAAGATGCCCAGATTCATCAGGTAGACAGGAGAAAACACCAGGAGCTGACCCTTAGACATGCCTGGATAGGTGCTTATTTATTAAGTACTATAAACTGTTTTCCTCTAGACAAGTGAGGAAAGTTGAGTGCTGTAGTAATTTGTAGCTTATTTAGTGCTTACAATGAGTTCTGGACAAGTTCTGAGCTCAAAGAAACAGATTTGACTGCTGAAACTAGAACACTGGCTAGTTCTAAGAAACAAAATTAAGCTAAAAGGCTTCCCTCCAACACAGAAAGGCTTGAGGCCTCAGAAGCTTACAAACAGTCCTGGATATAGCAAATCTGTATCTGGACTAGGCGACTTACAGGAAAGGCAGGAAACAAGCTTAGAAAAAATTTTTTTTTTTTTGTAAAGTGGAAAGGGGAAAGGAGGAGCAGAAACCAAGTGGGTTGGCATTCTCAAATGTTCTCCCTGGATTAGGTAGAATGAGGTAATGACACTAGACTGGGAGAAGTGACTCAGATCAAATTTACAGTAGGGGCGGGAAACTGCAAAGCCACCAAGTATAAAAACAGCATACCAATAGGGAGGGAGAGTGGGAAACAAAAATCAGAACAAACAAACCTAACCAGATGCTTAACAATTGTAGAAAATTTCTAGTTAATACCTCACACACAGTGAAACTAGCTAGCAAAGTATATGCAGACAATAAAAGTGCTATAAATAACTCAGAAATAAGCAAAAAACAGGATACTTAATGTCATATATCACAGATTAGTTGGCTCAGGGCCCTTCCTCCAACTTCCTCTTAAATCATATTTGCACCGACAGTTATTTAATAGAGCTAGTACTATAAAATGCAGACTGGGATAGATGGTATTGAATGTTGCTTTGACTTGAGTCATGCTTGGATATTGCTACTCCAAAAGAGCAAATAAACATGGTTTAAAAAGTTAACATCCCATTAGTAACATAAATTGCAAATACTGAAATGGTAGCAAGTCCTTTTTCTGAATGTCAACAAACTGATAATTTGTCATTTCAGATTAAATTGTTTAATGGTGATACTCCATTAATACGTTTCTATTCAGCATACTATTTGCTATAAACACTCCTTGTCGAAGTACTAGACACATCTGTGGCAAAAAGATATTCCTTAAAAGGATTTTATTATGTAGCTGATTCTTGTCTAATATATGCAATTCAGTAAGACTTTGCTTATTCAGTTAACCCACTATAAGCAGTTCTATTTCTTTATAGGCATGCATACATAATTCGTCAGTCAACCAATTAATCAATCAATCAGTCCATCAGACAACTCATTAATTTATTCATTGTTGTATGGCTTTTCCCAAGAAAACTGAGATCTGTCCCCACTGGAAACCTATGGAACTGTCTAGTAAGTTTATTTTAGATTCACACAACAGGCAAATGTTGAAGGAGGGAATGAAATACAGGACTACACGACAAAGCTGTTTTACTGCTGAGTTTAATCCTCTGTGCTTAACTCTGTTTATTTCACTGAGGTGTATTCAAAGCATTTTTGAAAGCTGTGAGAATCAAAGTATAAATGTCTGAATCTTTTATTTCCTTAATTATCTCTAAAGATCATTTACTAAAAGTGCTAACCAAGACCAAAAATACCTTCTCAACACCAACACACAAAATACTAGGTTGTTTAATTGCAGAAGATTCTGATCAGGTCTACGACTGTAACCTGCTTATTATGTGCTCTTTACAAGGATGTCATGAAATTCACCTACAGTGCAAAGCTTGAGAGGTGAATCTTGGCATTCATGTCAAGAACACATTATATTAAGCTACAATTAGATATCTAGTCATAATTCATTAAAGTGTGTAAAGATTTATTTGCTTCATTTCCTATTTGTTACAAAAAATAAAACAAAAATTAACTGTTTTGCTGGCTTTGAATGCTAGAAAAAGCTGGTAAGTGCTGTTAAACAGACAGCAAGAGACATCCTTATGTGTTACTTGTCTAAGGGAAGCAGTTTGTTTCTAAGTATGTTCTGAGTGGCTGTAATGTTGTAGAAATCAGGCAGAAATGGAATTGAAATAAAACCATTTCATGTTCTGCTGCTGTTTACTAGCTGGTACTGTGATCTTTTAGTGTCTAGTCTCAGATGTGATCTTATTTTATAGGGAGTGCATAACAATTATTTTGCATCCTTCCAAGCATTGTTAAGATCTGGCCTCAAGGCAGGGTGTCTTTTAACTGACATTGGGAACCATTACTGCACACCTGGCATTACAAATGTTAAGCATGACCTTGCAGACAAACTTCTTAAACTGATTAAACTAAATATAGCTACTAGTTTTGTCCCAGATGAGTGGCACACTACAGTGGTGATGGCACTCCAGAAGGGTGACCTTATAACTGATCCAGGTAATTAATACAGCCTTGAAGCCTTCATCGGTGAAGCCATGGAACACTGTAACTGGCCACTTACACTATGATATGGATTATTTTATTAGACTTCACCCTTAAAAGAGTGGATTTTTAAGCTTAGATTCTATCTATTGAATCTGGTAAATTTCTGTGAAAGAGTTATGGAAAGAATTATCGGGTCTATATTAAAATCTCGAAGTCTGACAATATCGAATATGATATTGTCGACACGAGAATACCGAAAGCGCACTACATCGAACATTTAAACAGAAAATCTCCGTAGGGGGAGATTTCCATTTACTTCAATGTAGTGCATTCTCGGAGATGGTTATATTTAAGTAGGGGTGTGTGGGGGTGCAGGGAGGCTTGCCCCCTTGCTTACACACCATTTAGTTTTTTTATAAAGTTCGATCTTTAGTGATTCGAAGTTTTAAACCTTCGAGATTATAACATATAGACCCAAATTATCATGGAGATAGAGATATAGTAAACCTACAGACACTGGACTCAACCCAGTTGGGTTTTGTCAAGGGTAGATCATGCCTACATAATCTGACTGACTTCTTTAAGAAGGTCACCAAAGCAATGGATGAGGGAAAAATCATTCACACTGCCTAGCTTAAGCTGGCCAAGACATTTAACACAATACCCCACTCGGGCATTGTTGACAAACTCAAGTGTTTAGGTATAAACCCATATGTCACCCAATGGATAGCCAACTGGCTCAAAGACAGGACCCAGGAAGTTGGAATTGGGGAGTCCACCACTACGAAGAGGCCAGTCACAAGTGGAGTCCCGCAGGGATCAGTCCTTGGACATTTCTTTGGCATTTACTTCTTAGAAGTCAGGGCCAATGTCAGTGGTCTCTGGCTGACTACATTAGCAGATGTTTGCAAATTAGGAGCTGTCATTGAATCTCACACTGATACAAATGTTCTCCAAGAGGGGCTGACACAAACAAATTATGTTAGAGCCATGGACTAAAACTAAATGCCAAGAAATGCATAATAGTATCCTTTGGGAAGTCATCCATTCCTGGTAACTATCATATTGACAACACAACCCTTAGAGTTGATTCAGTAGTCAAGGACTTAGGACACAGATAGATAGTAAAATAGCCTTTGACCATCATATGTCTATAGTGGTGAGGAAATCATTCTATGTTGCACAAGTTATAAACAAAGGTATGGCAGCTAAGTCCAAGGAAGTCATTGTTCCACTGTATTCAGCATTCATCAGACCTATCATTGAGTACAATGCCCTCTTTGGTATTACCTAACCAGGCATATCCAACAACTGGAACATCCACAGAGGTTCCTCACTACAAGAATACAGGGAGTAAGTAAAATTTCTTATGGAGACTGCCTCAAGGCCCTATCCCTGTATTCTGTCTCCTACAGGCTTTTTGAGGGGATATCCATGCCTGGCATACAGGGCATTGTCAGACCCCACTCTGATGGACCTCCTCCATATCCACAAAACAAACAGTACCAGAATTACCCATTCTAAAGACTTAAACCTTGCCTGTGATATAAATAGGACTTGCTGGAGAGATAGGTATGTATCTCAGAGACTACCCTGTCTATAGAACAGGCTCCTCATCCATGTGAAGCAGTGTTCCTCCCTAACCCAATTCAAGTGCAACTTGAACAATTGGATGGGAAACCAGAAATTCATCCCTGGTTTGGCACCTATGTCTGTAATGGACACAGGTAACCTGTAATGGTTCATTTCCCAGGCTCATGCTTAGACTTATCAAGGGTATCAAAACCTGTCAGAGATTTGGGATGCATATCTAGGCTTCAAAAGGCCCTTGTGGTTATTAGCGTAGTAAAACCCTATGAACCTATGGACCTATGTAGAAGGTAGCCATGCAATACGCATGGTGTGTCTTGATCTGGCCAACAACTTTGACACCATTCTCCATGCTGGCATCAGAAATAAGTTATATATTTTGAAAGTCAACCTATATGTGGTATGATTGATCTGACTGAAAGACAGAGCCCACACAGTACCAGCTGCAAGTGCCTCATCAAAGAGCATGAAACTGACCAGAGGTGTTCCACAGGGCTCTATATTATGACATCACTTTTATAGTATTTACTTCTCAGATTTTAAGCAGAGTAACGATCCATGGCTAACAAAGTTTGCAGATGACTGAAAATTGGGTGTTGTTGCTAAGTCACCTTCTATCACCAAGGGATGGATGTATACAGCAGTGGTGGCTGGTGACTTCAAATCAAAGGGGGGCTGCAAGAGACAGCTGGATGGGTGGGGCCAATTGGGAGGGGTGTGGTCAACTAGAAAGGGGAGGAGCTATGCTCAAAACCACAAAAAGCTGGAACTTTAATAAAATATGCTGCCCTGGGTGCCAAACCGTCATTATGAGAGTCCAAGCAAGACAATGTGAAGTGCAGAAGAAAAAAAAATATTTCAATGCATTGGCTGCATGACAGGTTACTTAATATCTAGATGGAAACAAAAAGGCTGTGAGGCATGAAAAAATAAATTACTTTTTAAATACATTACTGGAATGCCAATCAAAATCATGTACAAGAAAAACAAGCAGCACTCAACTCAAACCACTTCTCCTTGCACTGCAGTTCTAATTATAATTTATATTCAGCTTTATAAAATGTACCAAGTAGCATGTTGAAAGTAGCAATCCCTGTGATACCCCCACTTGTAAAAATGTTTCTTATTCAAAAAAGACCTGTTGCCTAACAACAACTATCTACTTGTTTCATTGGGAAAACATGATCAAAGTAAAAAATGAACAGTAAACAAGAAACAAGCTCAAGATAAATTGCTTAAAGGATTACTGCACAGGTTATGGTCCACACATGATAGATTGGCATTCTGTTTAGTTTATAGGTAAAGCCTGCAAAGATGACTGCAAGTCTCCAACAAAGGTAATGAGCTTCTTAAAATACTGTAATTCTGTCTTTTATTACAAATACTGTCATATGCATTTCAATACCCAAGACTTATACGTTATCTAGTTATGTAAGTATTCTCTGCATGGCAACAACAAAAAGGCTTTCAATGGTGGCATTTCTTTAACAGTAAGCTTACTTGCATCTTACAATCTTAGACAAGCTTACCTGATGGTCATGAAAGCATTGCAACTTAAACACAGAGCAAGGGGTACTTTCTGAATAATAAGAAACATAATCAACAGTATAGAAATATGACAGAAAACCAGAACATTCTGCAAAATCAAGCAAGGACAGATGAAAAGCTACTGTAGTACCTGTGTCTACCTTGTATGGGGGGGGGGGTACTCTGCACACTTATACTGCATAATTGCTCCTTGCCTTGCATGGATACATCCAGAGTCACTACATGGGGGAGTGGGGTGCAACAAGTATGTCACAACTTGAAATGTCTCTGGCTGACTGCGATGGCCCTGACACATTTGTCAACCTCTCAACCTCAGAGCAAGAAATCTGGACAAAGCCATACACAGAAGTGGGACAAAGGCACAAAAATAAGGACATTGAGTTTTCTAACTACTTCACATCAACCCAACATGTGGATTTGCTCACAAATAACTTGAAAGTGTCACAAAATATGCATTTTAAATACCTAATAAATTAACATTTAAAAATATTAAAAATGTTTAAAATGTCATAAAAAAGTTTTTAACATGATAGAACTATGTAATTATGTTGCATCAACCAATATTAAACAAGGACAATGTAAATGATTGCTAATAAATGAACAATTGCGATAGTATGCAAAAAATAAATACTTAAAAAAATGCATGTTATTAACCAATTTTCTTTCATTTTAATGCCTTTAGTTTTAATACAGGTGCTATGGAAGTGTGTTCATTAATTCCTGGCCATTTATCGGCTTGAACTCTGATTTGCCATTTTAATTCTTTGAGTTCTAGATACACCCCCCATGGTTCCTTTTCTACAATGTTTACATGGTCTATAGCCATAAAGAAGAACTGATGGCTAGTGAACTCACTGATATGCTTTGCTAAAGCATTGTTTAAGTTAATTTTCTTGATGGCATATTCATGTTCATATATTCTTTGAGTGAGGCTCCGCTCAGTTTTTCCAACATAAAATAATGGACAAGAATTACATACAGCTAGATAGACCACTGCTTTTGAATTGCAAGTATATTTACTCTTTACAAAATATTTGATATTTCTTAAGTAAAAGCTGTCAGCAATGTTAATTTTGTGACACTAATGACATGCCCCACATCTTGACATACCCAAATTTGTTTGGATGGACTTGTAAATAACTGGTTTAAATATCTCTTTAAAACTCTTTCCTTTTCGATACACAATTTTGGGTTTCTCATCCATGTGGGTCCATCATAAGGCAATTAGGGATATATTTATGAAAATTTGGCCCATTCTAACAGAAGACCCCCACATTAGAACCCACATGGATGACAAGTCAAAGGTGAAAAATATATCAAGAGGAAATTGGCGAAATAATTAAAGTAAGAAACGCCAGCTTTAGCAAGTCAAACTACTGTTTAATAAAGTTTCATTTGCAACCTTGGCAAGTCTAACTACTTGTAATGGAATTTTAAAGGTTGACTTTCCAAGACTGATATCTTTTGCTTTTGTTGGTATAGTATATTACATTAACCAAAGTGTGTTGTAATTTTTTGGAAACGACTGAAATATTCAGAACTAGAGTTGAGGCACAGAAAAACATAGATAAGCTTATTGGGGTTGGGGATTAGCATAAGGGTTAAGGGGTTAACCTTACAGTCACAAGGTACAGGGTTTGATTCTCACCTTTGTCGAAAATTGGCTAGGTGTAAAATGGTCCACAAGGGCAACTAACTTAGTAATTACCTATGAATCTATGCGGAATTATAGCAAGAAAAACAAGAAAAAAGTGACATTATACATAGTCTCTAGCGGCAGCAAGACCAAAATGAACTAGGTGGCATCTTAAGGTATAATAGCTTCTATGATATAGAATAAATAGCTGGTCACAATAAGTATAAGGATAACTGGGCTGAGTGAGAGGTAAGACCTATCACAAAATAATGGCTGAAAAGTTGAAAAGAATTGCCTAAAGTAAGTTAAATGACGGGCATGATTGTCAAAAAGTAAAGCATGCCTAATCAGTGACCTAACAGTCCATGATGGCAGAAACGACACCATGAGGGAAAGAAATTAAAGTATATCAAGCAATGAAATTAAACTGAAGATAAATATAAATGTTAATTGGAAAGGAAGCAGGAATAAAGTAAGGGCTTGGAGAATACTGAAAAGAGAAAAACAAAGAAGAAAAAAAATAAAATAAATAAATATATATATATATATATATATATATATATATATATATATATATATATATATATATCAAGACTGGTGAAACAGGCATTTGTGAGGAAACCATATCCATAAAAAGTAATTTGAAAACAGCTGGCACAAATCAAGGAAAAACACCACCATAATATTTATAATATTTTCTTCTTCAACATCGGACCATATAATTCTACAAACTGGGAAATAATGACAAGTGTTTCTGGCATTACAACAATAGTACCTAAAAACATAGAACAAGAGAGTAATACCATGGCAGGAACTTTAATAAACTAAAAAAATAAAAGGACAGATATTAAAAGATGAGTGCTTTTGGGTACCAGAACCCTTATTCAGCTCTAATATTGATAGAAATAATCACAGTATTTATAAATACAAATAACCAATCAATTTCTTAAAGATACGCACCAAAAGCGCTAGCTAAAATTAATATAAAAACAGTTGTCCAATCATCTGCATTATTTATATGATGCATCCAATCATAATAACACCTAAAAACTCTATTAAAAAATTCCATCTAATAGCTATCCTTGTGAGCAAAACTTTCCAGTGGATCAGAGCTTGAAGCTAACATATTAATTGGTTAATTATATGCCAATAGACATCTGCACATAGGGTTCCCACCAGTCACATTTTTATAGTCATTAGTTCCATCCAATTGTTCAAATAGCTTGAACTAAATAATGCTGTAAATATATTAAACAATATAATGCATATACCTTAAGAATGACATATATGCAGGGTTTGAGCAATTACATATCTTCAGAGGATTCTGGCATATTACATGAAGGCCTATGAGCACATGTATCATAATGAAATTTAGATTGTGATTGGTCAAAGATTCTCAAATCAGTGCTTTGATTTGTCCTATTCATCCAAACACTGTGCTGCAAGCTCCGTTATAATCCGCAGCTTTTTTAGAAAACGCTGTTTCAAATACGCAAAAGCTGCTACTTCAAACATTACCATCACGAGCCCCTATACATATAAAATTTAACAAATCAGACATCCACAAGCAGTAAACTTACAGCAATAAATCTTATCGCTGATACATTCTGAAGGTGGAAAACCACATATATATATTTTTTACTCAATAGTCTACACTGTATCTATACTTTATCCATTCCTGAGGACAGAAGAACCTAAATAATACCAACTAGCAGCTGTCTGATAAAATAAAGTTTACCATTGGGTCTCAGCTTAAAACTAATGTGTTCGTCTGTTGACCATATGTCAATGAACATCTTGCATAGAAGAGGCATTCTTCGTATAAATCTAATAAAATGCAGCAAAGCTTGAATCATGATTCATCAAAAATCTCAGACTAGCATTTTGATTGGTTCTTATTTATCAAATCAGAGTGCAGCAAATTTCATTACAATCTGAGGCTCTTGAACTAAGGTAATTGACATATGCAAAAAACTGCAGCATCAATCACTAAATACTGTCATCTATCCCCTAAATGTATATATACACAATCACTCAAAGCACAAAAAGCGTTTGATTATATACAGTGGCTCACATCACAAAAAGGCTCACAGAATTAAAATATCCAATGTAGCATTGTTTGCATATATAAGAAATACAATTATAGATATTACATGCCGTCATCAAAGCACCCTTGTGTGCATAAATGTACCCAGTCTTTGCATATCTCCAAACATAGCTTGATGCTTGCTGGTGCATATTGTACATATCACTAGACCAGTTGATATATTACTAAACGAAAGCATTCTCCAAAAATAAGTCCTTCACAAATATGTGGCATAATTTACACCTTATTGGTCAAGAATGTCAAACTAACTCAATTGGTGCTTGTTCAGAAAATCAAAAAGTCTTAAATGTGAAGTTCACGTCAAGCATTGTATTAACAAGTTCCCATTTGTGACTGAACATGATTGTACAGTTACTTATAATCAAAATATTAAACTTTCATAAGTAGCTATATCATGAACCATATCAAAGATGATTCAGATTATAGCATGGGCCACAGATGCAAACATCAAGAAACATATACTAAGAACCTTACAATGGGGTGGACAATAATAACACTGTTTGCTAAGGAATCTATGAGGTGGTGTGGATTCGTTACATTTAGCATACCAAGATCCGATATCGATACTAATTCCAAAAATAGTATATTATACATAGAAGGTCCACATTAGTGCTAATTATAATTTATTTATGTGTGTGTGTGTGTGTGTGTGTGTGTGTGTGTGTGTGTGTGTGTGTGTGTGTGTGTGTGTGTGTGTGTGTATGAGAAACTGTATCATCAAAACATCTATAAATTTGATATTTAAGACTGAGAATACCAAATGCAGGCAAGATCTTGTGCTAAATAATTTGCAAAGCTGTAAACTGAGAATAACACCATAGTGTCTGCATTGGTAAATACTCAGCAAATCATAGTCCTAAGGGATGAAAATCTACCAGTCTCTATGTTTAGCGCTTACAAGCACCAAAATCGTGGAAGTAAATATCATATGACCATTGAAAATGAACATCTCATTACCAGATTCTAATAATGTATAAATTCAAAAACTAAGAATAACATAAGGTGCAAATTTAACGCTATTAAATCCAACCATATCGCATTTGATGTACTTTTGCCATATGAATGAAAATATAAAAAATTTACAAAACCAAATATGGAAAATAATTGACTTAGTTAGTTGCAAAGTTGATCTCAGTGTATCTGCATGAATAAATATACCATAGCTTCAAAGCCTGTCATTTCAAATATGTCTCTTAGGTGATATATATATATATATATATATATATATATATATATATATATATATATATATATATATATATATATATATATATATATATATATATACGTGTACATATATTTATAAATGTATATATATATATATATATATATATATATATATATATAAATATATCCAATATATATGTAAAAATTGGTAAAACAGGCATCTATGAGGAAACCATATCCATAAGAAGTAATTTGAAAACAGCTGGCACAAAATCAAGGAAAAACACAATATTTATAATATTTTCTTCTTCCACATCGGACCATATAATTCTACAAACTGGGAAATAATGACAAGTGTTTCTGGCATTATAACAATAGTACCTACATTGGAGACAAATAAGTGAGATGGAGGATGCAAATACAAAAGTACAGAGGCCCATTTCATCATTTCAAGAGATGGAAAAAACAGGACATCATGACAGACAAGATACCATTAAGTTGAGAAGCAGACAAAGTAATCAGGTGTGAAGTAAGAAACACTTTATTATCATGTCATATACTTATTGGCTCAGTATAGGTAAGGTGAGATGTGCAGAAAGGGTGCACGCCAGGACAGAGGAGGGGAAAATGTGTATGGAAGCTAGAAGAAAAAAAATGAGAAAATATGCATGGTTATTAATGCCATTGAGGGTGTAAAACAAAAAATAAGTAAAGGATATTGAGGAGCTGGTAAAACACCCTAAAAGTGATGTGGAGGAGGGTGCTCTTAAAAAAAACGGAAGTATAGAAATAAAGCTGAGGAAAGAGAAAGAGGGAAGTGAAAGATAAGTTACGATTTGAACACAAAAAATGGAGAGAGGAAAGGAGATATGAAACAAGGGCAGAAACTGAACAGTAAAGTTACAGATTTCAGTGGAAGAGGCTAGGGCAGTAGAAGCAACTAATAAGACATTTCTGGTGGAGTATGTGACACAGACAGGGAAAGTGTTGGCAACAACTGTGAAAGAAAAAGAAAGAGAAAGAAAGAAAGAAAGAGAAAGAAAGAAATAAATAAAGAAAGAAAGAAAAAGAAAAAGAAAGAAAGGAAGGAAGTATTTAATATATCCATTGATATCTGAGAAGGGCGTCTCAGTATATTAGAAGAAGCAATTAAGAAGTTAATAAAACAATTTTGTTTGTAAAGTATAAAAAAAGAAGAGACAGGTAGTAGGAAAAAGGATGAGCAAAGGCAGCATGCCTGACATGGATGGTGGAAATGTATTGTAGAAGTCAAAAATCCATGAGATAGATATACATGAGAAGAAACAATTAAGACTGCAGTAAAATCAATGTAGAAAGAGAAAGAGGAAGGATGATGGATATCCAGGAGAGTAAAAAAAAGCATGGAGAAGAACCTGATAAAGTCACTGTGATTTACCTTTCATGCCTAGTGTCAGATAAAAATAACCACTCTTGAAAGCATCTGCATAAACAAAGTGGATGTTGTTGTTTCAGGGAGGATGGTGTGGTTTGGTAGCCGAGATATCCTTTCATTAAATTGATATAGACAGCATAAAGATAAAGAAGTAGTATAGAAAGGGAAAACCACTTGTTATCTTCATTAGTTCATAGCTATTATGAAGAGAAAGTCGACACAAGGTTTGAATAAAGGAACAAATTTAATGATAATCCAGTCATCACGCAGCATGTTTTACTATTGGCTTCATCTCTTCAGTGGCACATTAAGAGATCCATAAAGGCAGGGTACATTCTTTTGTTCAATTCACAATCATTGTTTTATTTAACAGTTGAGATTACAGCATTAATTAATAAGGGGAGGTAATTATACAAGTGAGTAAACAAGTTAATTTCACATGCAAAGAGCAGAAAGCAGTCTAATTAATGTAGTGCTTTTCAAAGGCCCAGAACAATTGCATGAGTTTGGTAAAATGAAGTCCAGTAACGAAGGATTGTTGCTGGGTCAGTAAGCGATGAAAGCATTAGTGGAATTTCTGTTGTTCAAGATTGTTTCAAAGACATTTGTAAACCCACATAATAGACTGATAACCATGAACTGTTCTGTGAACACATATTTCTATTTCAGAAAATGCTTTATTTCAACAGTACTGTCACAGTACTAAAAGGGGAGGAGACGATTAGACTTTGATAACTTTAGACCAATTTTACTCTTATATGTAGGAACACAAATATCATCAAAATTGTTTTCTACGACGCTAGAGATATTTTGCTAAGCTTTGATCTGTGGCATGTCAATCAGATCCGAGAAAAGGAGAAAGGCATGAAAAGAGGTTATGCATGCTATGGATTTTTTATTAAAGAATGTGGAAATTAGACTTTTTTAATATTAAAATTACATGAGTACTTTTTTTATTATTAAAGACTTTTTATTATGTGGAGTCAGACTAGATGTCTATCTTAAAAATTAGAAGTAGGGATGGGAGAACATTTCCATAGGTTAAGAACCTTGTGTTGATTCACTAGAATAAGAATTCTCATAAATGGTTCACTGAGGATTGATATAAAATTTAAATTAGGAAGAAGGCAGATGTGTTTTTTGCCAACATACCCATTTCTAATAACAAAAGAAAGTTTTTTTTAATCTTTCTTCCTCTTTGTCTGTTAGCCATTGAACTCCCCCAAATAGACTCAGTACTGTATGGAGGCAAAAGGCATGGGGGGTATCATATAGGCAGCCATGAGGTCTGTTAGTGTCTCTGCGGGTGCCACAACAATAAAAAGTGTTTCTGTAGGCCCTACCCCATCCTTTTTGATGACCTGGACTATAACATCATTACAGGGACTACTTATCTACCTACTTCTCACTAAGCATGTATTCATGGACCTTATCACACACTGATGGGGGTTACCATCACCACCTTGGATAGCCACAGTTCACATTCTACTTGGTTTTATCTCACAGCTCATTCAAGCTTCTGCAACTGGTCAGCAGGGGCTAGCCATCTGGGATCTACTGCACCATCCCCAAGGAGAGGATAGACATATTTCACTCCCATCCATCCCCTTCCCAGCTCTTCCAGAACAAAGCCACTATTTGGACTCTGGTCATCAGGAACAGAGGTAGGGCTTTCACAGAGCCAGGTAATAGTAACAGAACTGTTAACAAGTAAAGTAAGAAAGCTTATAGTATAATAATGACAGGACTGAGTGGATGATGATATTTCAAATTAGTTGAAGATGACTGTGTGTTAATTGTTAATTTCAAATAATTTCACCAAACTTTCACAAGATGTACTGCTGATATTTTATTTGGAGAACAGATGGGTTTAGAATATAGTTACCTTTAAAAAAGCAGTCAATCTACAACTAGAAAGACAAGAGAATGTATTTTGGAAGATAACATAGCAAGGTGGCAGGAATAAAGAACTTAGTAATTAAAGAATATGAACATATGAACATTGGTACTATAAATTAAACCAATAGTTAAAATTATTCATAAACAATAAATATGTTCCTAGGCAAGTGCTAGGTTATCTGCCCTCATGGGCCATTTTAAGCCTAACTAATTTCCCTTGATGGGGAACAAAATCTGTATCTCTTGTCTTGTGGGATAACACCTTAACTAGTATGCCAACCCCAAATGGTAGAGGCTAGGGGACACACTCACCAACAGAGTTACTTTACTGAAAATTATAACCTTAATAAGGAATATGTGTTGAAGTAAATCCAACTGCATGAGAACAACGAGTGGCAAAAATGCTGCAGAGGCCATCAAATAGTTATTTATGGAGAAGGAACAGCAAAAGGACAGGAGACAACAAGTTAAATAGGGACTTAGTGCATGGGTGGACAAGGAGCTGCAGAAGTACAAGCACACACTGGTGACAATGGGGACAAAAGAAACCCTCCTTACACTCAGTTTTGTGATTGCACTCTATACACTGTCAGTTGCTTGGTGAAATCAGGAATCCCATTCCAATCAAATTCCTACTGAGAAAACAAGCTATCTCATAGGAGCCAGGAGTCAGCTATCTCATACAGGTAAGGAGTCATGTACAGAGTTACAGAAAGGGAAAGCAGAAAGTGAAAGGCAGTAAGAGGCAAGAAAGATTTCTTTCAATGTTCAGAGCCACTTTATAAGGAGGTGGAAGGAAGAGGACCCTTCATGCAGGAAGCCATTATAAATTATATCAGAGGTTAGAAAATTTCAGATCCAAGGAAAATTATTATATTCCTTAATAGGGTCAAATAAATAAAAGATAAGGTGGAAGAGTATTTAAAAGGTGGGAGAAGATAAGTTAAAAATATAACTTGGAAAAGTGAGATTAATAATGTTATAACCAGCTGCAAAGTGTGGTAAGAGTATACAGTTGTAAAATACAAAAGGGAAGAGACAAAAGAGGAAGGAGTGGGAATAGTTGCATGGTCTTGTTGGAAAACTATTTGAAGATACTATAAAATGTGGAACAGTTAAAGGAATGGAGCAGCTAAGATGTCATTTATGTAATACAAAGAGGAAAAGTGAAAAGACTGAGAATGAAGGGATGTATTGGAAGAGACTGTGCTTTAAAAGGGTGGTATTAAGAATATGGGATCAACTGATGACAGTGATCCATAGAAAGAATCTCATTCCCATACATGAAGAGTTTGGAATTGCTAGATGAGATGCACTAGATTTGTGGGCATAGGATCATAGGATCATAGGAAGTTACTAGACTATTGGCCCTGAGGCCCTTATAAGACTAGCCGAGAGTTTAGCCCATGTTTAGACAAGTCAGTACCCAAAGCCTCTGCCCAGCAGGGACACAGGTGGAATCCCAGGTGTGTATTTTTTGTTTCCCATCCAGTTATCCAAGTTGCGCTAAAAAAGGGATAATGAGGTACTCTGCTTGATGTGGAAAGGGAGTCTATTCCACAGATGGGGGAGTCTCTGGGACACAAATCTGTCCCACCAACAAGTCCTATTGATGTCACAGAACAGGTTGAGGTCATGCGTACGGTTACTCGAGTGGAGCTTGACTTGGGGATATGCAGCAGTCCCATCGAGCTGAGGTCTGAGATTGCTTTGTCTGCTAGACAGAGATCATCTCTGAGGAGTCTGTATGAAACTGAGTAGAGGGACAGGCCTTTTTGCCTATCTGTGTAGAGCAGATGTTTGAGGCCCTGGATTCTTCTGGTGAGGAACCTCTGTGGTCTCTCAAGCTGCTGCATGTGCTTTGTGAGGTACATGCCAAAAGGGGCATTGTACTCAATAATTAGTTTTATAAGGGAAGAATACAAGGATGTTATGACCTCCTTGTCCCTGGATGAGATACTCTTACTTATGAGGTGGGCCATGTTGACAGATTTCTGTACAACAGAAGCAACATGGTGGTCAAAAGTCAGGTTGCTATCAACCTGGGTGCCCAATTCCCTCACGACTGATTGCGTGCTTAGGACATTGTTATTAATGTGATAGTATGTGGGAATGTCACTCTCCCCAAAGGGGATGATGATGCATGTTCTGGCATTCAGCTTGAGGCCATGTTTCTGGCATCAGTCATTTGGTTGGGTGAGACCCTCTTAGAGGAAGTCCACATCACTAGGGGAATTCATGACCTTGCCCAGCTTGCAGTCATCTGCAGACTTGGCCAGCCATAGCTCACTGGTTTTGGCCTGCATCTCAGAGAAGTATATCTTGAATAACAGAGGCCTCAAGACCAATCCCTGAGGTGTGCCACTCATTATGGGTCTACTGCTTGAGGTGGCTTCTCTTATTTTGATTAGGTGGGTTCAATCAGTGAGCCATTTTGCTACCCATCTGGTAACATATGGATTGATGCCTAGTTGAGAGAGTTTATCTATTATGCCTGAGTGGGAAATAGTGTTGAAGGCTTTGGCCAGGTCAAGGTAGGTGGTGAGCACTGTCTTCCCCTTGTCCATGGCATTGGTGACTGTCTCAAAGAAGTCAACCAGATTTAACAGACATGACCTCCCCTTGATCCTTGTCAAAGCCAAACTGTGTGGGATCGAGTGTTTGGAGGTTATCAATGTCCCTGTTAATGAGGTCCATGATAATCTGTTCCATGGCCTTGCAGATCAGGCTAATTAGGCTGATGAATCTATAATTTCCCGGATTGATTGACGGTCCACCTTTGTGTAAATGGATGACAGTCACTGTCCTCCACTTGGCTGGGACAAAGCTGGTCCTCGGGCTTTGGTTGAAAAGGGTGCCTAATGGTGCTGGAAGTTCATGCCTTAGTTCATGTAGGATGCAGCCTAGGATGTTATCTGGTCCCATGTAGGTTGTATTTTTTGCCTTTGAGAGGACATTCATGACCTGTTCCATAGAGATAAGGGGAGGGGAGCAGGTACCGGGGATGTCTTGATTTACTGATGGAGGGACAAAGGGGGTGAAGTTGAATCTGTCAGCTAGTAGGTTGTCTATATCTACAGCATTTGCATATGTGGTGTCTGACCACCAGATCTTGGTGCTTCCTTTGAGATTGCGGACATATATGAAGAAGGCCTTATGACTGTGTCTAGTAGATGTGGCCAATTTGGACTTGAAGTTGGCTTTAGAGAATTTCACTAGTGCTCTTATTTGCTTGTTCATGCTAAGGAGGAATTGCTTCCAATTGGGCACCAGTTCCTTCTTTGTCCTGAACAGCAATTTTTTTCCTTTTTTTATATAGTTCATTTATTGCAGATGTCAACAGACAGGTTTACTCTTCCTTGTGGAAGATGATTTTGTCCCGTCAGGTTTTCCTGATTCCATGCAACTATATAAGCGCTTGTATAGTACTATGGTGTAGATTCGGACATTCGTGATAGTTCCTACAGAGGGCGAGGGGGCTGTGAAGCTGTTTATACCATCCCTCAGGAGGTTGTAATCAGCTTTGGGGAAGTTTTTTGCTTGACCCTAGCTAGGGGGGGGGGGTCATGGGAGATGCTGATTTCAAAAGTGACCGCTTTATGGTTGGATCTTATCAGAGAGGATGATACTGTAGGAGTGCTGCAGTATCAGCATGTATGTTCTGGGAATATGTTCTAATAGCATGGCAAGCAATCTATCCAAAACAGATTAGTTGGCCATGTGGCCTAATGGATAAGGCATCTGACTTCAGATCAGAAGGGCCCAGACAATGGAAGTCTGCATTATTTGGACTCAGGGGAGATTCTAAACTATGGACTCCCACCCTATGGAAGCAGCTTCTAGTTATACAATGAGGGGTTAAAAGTGCAGTAGAAAGGAAGAAGAATGCAATCACTATACATGAAGACAGGGTAATAGCTGAAAATGTAAGCGGCTTTAAACATGGGCACTGGGAAAGAAAAATCCTATAAAAATGGGAAAAAAATGCCAGTTCCTTCATGGTGTAGATGGATAACATCCTGACTAAATCATAGGTGACTGCATTCAAAAAGTGTCTCAGGTGCTTGAAGGAGATGGCAGGGGAAGACAGCAGTGAGTAGCTGGTGTCTGCTCACCCATCCTGAGGCTTGGCACCCTCAGGATTGATGCCCAGGGGACACCAGGTATCTACCTGTGAAGTCTAAGCCTATAGATCCCAAGCTGCTGTGTGTCATACTGAGATCTGAGTGGAACCATTGGAGTGCAGCTACAGTGGAGCTTTGAAGAGCTGGGACAGGGGAGAGGGGTGCTTCACCAGGGATGAAGATAGGCTTGCCCACTCCTGGGCAGAAAGCAGAGGGATGTAGGGCTCTTGACTGTCTTAGTTGGAATTAATGGGACAACTGAGTACTGGTGGAGAATCCATAAAAAGGGAATAATGTCTGAACATTTTAAGACCTATATTTGGATGAAAGGACAAACAGACTGTACTCTGTTAGATATTGTAATTATTTTACAAATATAAAGTCTGTAAACTTTTTAAAGCTAAAATGGTTAACTGTGTCTAAGAAACGTATAGGAATAAAAATGTGGTGATCAAATGGAGAGCACAGTATGTAAACATTAATCTAAGTAAAGCAACAAACAAAAAATATACATCTGTCTTATTAAGTCCATTAACCATTGGTTCAAAAGTCCCTCCATGAACAAAAAAGCTTTTTAAGTTTATGGCTGCTTAGAGAAATTTGTTGGATATTTATACAACACCATGAAATCCAGCTGTCATGAACATCGCTCATGATCTCCAAATAGGTTCATAGATTAGTACTATGCTAACTGCACTTGCGAGCCATTTTAAGCCTGGCCAATTATCCCTTGTGAGACTCAAACGCTGCACCTTGTGTTTGTAAGGCAAACACCTTAACCATTAGGCCACCCTCCCAACCAAATGTATTTGTTTCTCTTATTTGATTTATCTTATTTAATTATCTTACTTGACTAACCAACAAACCTTTACTGTCACCAGCCTTTTATGTAACTAGCCATAATACAGCTACTTCTTCACCATCTTGAACTATTTATTGTCTACCTCTCTCTACTACTACCTCTATTTCCCTTTTACCTGCACCTCCTCAACATTCCTTTATAATTTGTAATCATCTTCATCCTATAATTACTTCACTGTCTCCTATTCAATATCTATTTTAGCTGATTCCATTTGAAAGTAACTATACTCTTATAAACTTGATATTAACTATTATACAATGCCTCCTAAAAAACGTGCACGCTGATTGGCCAGCCCAACCAGCGTGCCCGTTGTAAATCCTTCAATATACTAACGGAAAAAGGTCCGGTCGCCTGGACTTTTTCCGTTAGTGTAAAACACTGTCTCGCTATGTTAAAAGAGTTTAACATAGCGACACAGGTTTAAAAAAAGCAACGCAGATCTCCGTTGCTTTTTTTAAAGCTGTCTCGCTATGTTAAACTCCTTTAACATAGCGACACAATGTGTAAAAGCAACGGAGATCTTGCGATCTCCGTTGCTTTAACCTGTCTCGCTATGTTAAATGGGTTTAACATGGCGAGACAGCTTTAAAATAAGCAGCGGAGATCTCCGTTGCTTATTTTAAACTGTCTCTATGTTAAACCCATTTAACATAGCGATAAAAGCAACGGAGATCTTGCGTTCTCCGTTGCTTTTGCCCACAGCTCTAATGTACTGCGTAGGCATGCGCAGTACATCAGAACTGCCGCGGAACACCAGACAGCTGCGGAAGGGCAGCAAAGAGGCATTATCAATGCCATTATTTAAGAAAAGTAATTATTTCTTTTCTTAAATAATGTCATTGTATAATAGCAATAACCCACTTCTGGGTGTGGGTAATGCTGGATTTACCCACGGTTGTCTTTGTTTGGTCCCTCAGGCTTCACCCTCGGGACCAAACCATGCCAACCGTGGGTAAATCCAGCATTACCTACACCCAGGCGTGGGTTATTGCTATAATATTTTACTGTATTGTTCATTTAACTGTCATGTTTTCATTAATTGTCATATGTATGTTCATTTACTATTTTATGCATGTACATTTACATTGTCATATGTATGTTCATTTACTATTTTATGCATGTACATTTACTGTTCTATGTACTGTATGCACATTAATTTTTGATTAACTGTCATAACATTACTAGATTATGTATGTATTGACATTTATTTATTTATTTATTTTATTTTACATTTGTTGACCGGGATAGTCCGACTGGATGCATGTCCATTTTTAGCGGAGGCCCGGGGAGAAAAGCTCCATGGAATAACAAATCATCATAACATGTCACATATTATAAATAACAAATATATTATTTACAGAGATTAGATGGGCAAACAATACAAATTAGGTATAGAATATTTTCAGTGATTAGAAGAGCAAACATCATAACAATTTGTCAGGTGGTGTTCAGCGAGAGAATCGGATAAAATTACATAGTAGGCTACCTAGCAGATTTACACATTCCAGAGACAGGTTAACCATGCTTGATACAGTGACATAGCCAGTTTGTTCCCAGGTAGTGTCTGAGCCTAGTTTTGAACTGATCAAATGAAGAGAGTAAGGTAATATCAGCTGGTAGAGAGTTCCATGATCTACCTACAGAATTTACGAAGAGCGAGTCACCGGCTGAGATATTTATTTATTTTAGTAGTAAAAATATATAGTATTTTATTATAGTAAATAGTTTATTATATAAATCTTGTATAACTTGTGAAGAAATTAGATACTGTCATCTGTGCTAGCATGTCTGGCTGAAGTTTTGTGCATAATTTTGGATTTACCTGTGTATTATATGCCACCATGACTAGCTATGATATTGTGAATAAGTTCTTGCACATTGATTGATATTCTGATTCTACAGATTGTTTAAAAAGTTGAACAATGTTCTGCTACATATCTAACTACACATATTTATACAGGAGATTCTAAATGCAGACTGTCCCAGAATCAGCTGATCTACAGATGATGTCATTGGAATGTGTCCAGATGCTCTGTTTTTACTGTCCGAGACTGAAAAACATGAAGGAACTTTAAAAGAACAGCTGTTTGTTGATTTTCAAAAAGTGAAATGAAAATAACTGGAGCAGTTAAGACAGTTAACCTAGTTTATAAAAGAACCTGCTGAAGATAGTTCATTGTTGAATTGAGAACAGTTCAGTTAACAGTTGTACTGAGCAGTGGATACCCAAAGGACTCACCAAGAACTGTAAGCCTACCTTTACTCTGTTATTATATTTAGTTTAGATCAGGGACAATGTTCTTCAGTTAGATAGGAAATTATAGCTAATTATTCAAAGCTTTTCTAAATATCAGATTTCTATGCTTCATTATTAATTTCATTTTCCCGGTGACCGAATTCTGTTTGTTTACTGTTTTACATTTTTAATCATTTTGCTTATTGTTTGAGGTCATTGGCTGACTGAGGTCACCTGGACTACAGCTTAGACTAAGCACCTCATTGGTTCTTTTGAGATTTCTTTCTTAAAAGCTGTCTCAGGTTTCAACTTTATGTTACCTAAGAAATTCAGTTGTGAGTGTTCAGCCATTTCACACTGAACTGATCGAAGGAAGGACACTGAGGAAACTCAGAGCTTTAATATATAACATTAAGTATCCTGTTTTTTGTTTATTTTGTTCTTTATTTCTTTGTTATTTATATCACTTTGTGTACTGTGTATTTTTCTAGCTAGTTTCACTGTGTGTGAGGTATTAACTGGAAATTGTCCACTTTTATTAAGCATCTGTTGGGTTGTTTGTTTCTGATAACTTGTTGCAGTTAAACTCTTTTTTCTAGAGGCTCCTTTAACTGTTTAAAACTTTCATTTAAAGGCTCACTGCTGCTTTTCAGCTGTGAGGTACATTTCTGCAGTTGTTCTAAGTAGTGGGGATATTTGTAGCATTTCCATATTCAGGCTTGTATTTGGGCCTAGTGTTTGTGGAGGCTGTGTGTCTGAGCACATATTCAGGGACATCTTGGTTTAGCCAAAGCCATCAGGCATTTCAGTGAGAGAGAATTGTTTGAGGTCATTGGCTGACTGAGGTCACCTGGACTACAGCTTAGACTAAGCACCTCATTGGTTCTTTTGAGATTTCTTTCTTAAAAGCTGTCTCAGGTTTCAACTTTCTGTTACCTAAGTAATTCAGTTGTGAGTGTTCTGCCATTTCACACTGAACTGATCAAAGGAAGGACACTGAGGAAACTCGGAGCTATAATATATAACTAAGTATCCTGTTTTTTGTTTATTTTGTTCTTTATTTCTTTGTTATTTATAGCACTTTGTGTACTGTGTATTTTTCTAGCTAGTTTCACTGTGTGTGAGGTATTAACTGGAAATTGTCCACTTTTATTAAGCATCTGTTGGGTTGGTTGTTTCTGATAACTTGTTGCAGTTAAACTCTTTTTTCTAGAGGCTCCTTTAGCTGTTTAAAACTTTCATTTAAAGGCTCACTGCTGCTTTTCAGCTGTGAGATACAGTTCTGCAGTTTGTTTCGCACCCTCCCTCCCTGTTGGTATAGTGTTTTTATAGTTGGTGGCTTTGCAGTTGCCCGCCCCTAGTGTAAATTTGATCTGGGACCCTCCACCCAGTCTAGTGTCATTACCTCATTCTACCCAGTACAGGGAGAACATTTGAGAAGGCCAATCAGCTTAGTTTCTGCTACTCCTTTCTCTCTTTACTTTCTCTCTTTCCACTAAAAAAAAAAAAAAAAAAAATTATCTGCTTTTACTGTATTTGTGTTTCTTCCTACTTTATTTTGCTTTTGCGGCATCTTAAAAGTACTCAATTGTATTTATTACTGCTTGGTGTAACTCATTCTAAGCCTTTTAGTTTAAGCACTTGGGCTTCAGACCAGTTGTTTTACATTAGGAAGGTTTGTGGTCTGCACAGTAGTGGCAGAACAGGTAGCTAACATCCTTCTAAGTTGGGAACTGCTGATTGAGGGCTCAGTTTCTGTTATTCTAAAAGTGTATTAATTCTGGTTTAAGCACTTGGGCTTCATGCCAGTTATTTTACATTAAGAGGGTTCGTGTTCTGCACTCTTGTGGGAGGAGAGGCTGGACTCTGCCCTTCTGAGCTGGGAATTTCTGGTTAAAGGCTTATAGTGCCTGCATATTTGAACTGCTTCTTACTGAAATTGGTACACCTTGTTTGCTGTAGCATAGACTAGATCCAGGCCTGCTGAATCTAGATTTGTTTGTATAACTTGAGCACTAATCCAGGCATTCTTTAAAGTATTCAATTGTATTTATTACTGCTTGGTAGTAACTTGATTAAAGTGTAGCTATCATTCTAAGTCTTTTGAATTAAGCACTTGGGCTTCAGACCAGTTGTTTTAAATTAGGAAGGTTTTTGGTCTGCACTGTTGTGGCAGGACAGGTAGCTTACATCCTTCTAAGTTGGTAACTGCTGATTGAGGGCTCAGTGTCTGTTATTCTAAAAGTGTATTAGTTCTGGTTTAAGCACTTGGGCTTCAGGCCAGTTATTTTAGATTAAGAGGGTTCGTGGTCTGCACTCTTGTGGGAGGAGAGGCTGGACTCTGCCCTTCTGAGCTGGGAATTTCTGGTTAAAGGCTTATAGTGCCTGCATATTTGAACTGCTTCTTACTGTAATTGGTACACCTTGTTTGCTGTAGCATAGACTAGATCCAGGCCTGCTGAATCTAGATTTGTTTGTATGCTTGTTGTTTGTTTTCTTGTTATTTCCCTGAAAAGCTAATTCCACCTAAAATGTGGCTTTACAGCGCTTCTGTGGCTCCCTAGTGATATCTCCATTGCTTACTGTACTTATTTCCTTGTTTCACTTGAAAGAAAGTTACTGTTTGTCATTTTTGCATTTAAGTTACCTGTAACACATTTCATTTAAGTTACCTGGCACTTGCTCACTAAAGCAATTATATAAGTCAGCACTAAAAAAATTAAAAGCACTACACCCTCACAAACTCCCCTTGAGTACCTTGTTCCCCATTGGCCCCTTTTTTTCAATTATAAAGGAATTCCCAATACTATTCTAGCATGTCCAAAGGTTAGTTGTCAATCTCCTCTCCGGTCCAGCTGGTGAATCTGGGAATCTTAAGGCAATGTTACAACTGCCTCATGTACACAGACGACCCTCTCCTCCTCCCAACAAATTCCAACACATGTGAGAGATGCAACCATATAGCCAAACTGGAGGCTAAGCTCTCTCAACTCAGTACTGGCATAACCAGTCAGGAGGAGAAGGAAACCACACTCACTACAATTCCAGTCTCACATAGACCTACTACGACAGCAAACCAAACACATAAGCACAGAAAAACATACTCGGAGGCTCTAAATAAAAATCTGCCTAGGCATCAGAGACCTCCAAAGCAGACACCCAAGCAACCGCTACCCCAAAACAAAACACGTGCAACACATAGCTCACAAAGCCAGTGTGCCGAACAGTCACAGCCCTTAAGGCTAAACAACACACCTGATACACTTGTAATAGGTGACTCTATCGTCAGGCACACTGAGTCCCACTCTCCAGGCTGAACAAGGAGAAGGTCACGGTGAGCTGCCTGTCGGGTGCTAGGATCCACCACATAACACAAACACTCAGGTCACTCCAAGGCAAGTACAAATATGACTCAGTCATTGTCCATGCTGGTGTGAATGACCTGAGACGTACCTCCCTGGACTACATGAAAAGAGACATAGAGGAGCTCTCTGAGCATGTAGCCCAGGCCGGTATGACCCTGACCTTGAGTAGCATCTTACCCTCACCAAGAATGATGCCACAATATGAAGACAAGATGATCAATTTCAACAATTGGCTTAAGCATTGGTGTCATTCAAAGGGGATCCAATGCCTGTCAGCCTGGGATGACATGCTCGACAAGCCACGATGCTTCACTAGGGATGGCTTTCACCTGTCACCCCTGGGCTTTCGGATATTGGCAAAGGATTTTGCTACCCCCATAGTGCCTTTTTTAGGCAAGGCTCAAAAGACAAACCCACCTCCATAGGTATCACAAGGGATAAGAAACTAAGAGTAATGCTACTCAATGCCAGAAGTCTAAACCTCAAGATGCACTTTCGAAACTCTCCTTAGTATGGAGAACATCGATATCTGTGCAGTAACAGAAACCTGGTTCAAGGGTCCCGAGAGCACCCCAGCACTACCAGGTTATACCTCATACCATGCTTTTCAGCCCCAAAACTTGGACCGAACCACAAAAGGAGGGAGTATCAATATTAGTCAAAGATACCCACACCTCCAGGTTGGTGGAACAACCTGAAGCATCAGAGACTATCCATGTGCAACTAACAGTGGGTAAAACTGCCTTCCAGTTTATAGCCTGCTACAGACCACCCTCCCAAACCCAGGAACCCCACTCGGCCTTCCTGAGAACACTGGAAAATATGAAGGTCTCTCCAAACACCATTATATTGGGTGACTTCAACTACCCAAATATAGACTGGGAGCATTACTCTAGCTCCAACACCCTAGCCCAAAGGTTCCTAGAATTTATAAATTCAAATGCTATGGAACAACTTGTTACCACTCCCACAAGAGGGGAAAACATACTGGACCTGATCATCACCAACATGGGGACTTTATGCTCCAGACCAGAAGTGTATCCCTCACTGGTAAGATCAGACCATAAACTGATCTCACTGGATATTCACATCCTGACCCCACCCCCTGCCCAGAAAACCACAGTGAAAAACTTCTCTAAAGCAAATTTCACACTCCTCAAAACCGAGGTGGAATCCTTCAAAGCCCCCGGGCCTGTGGAAGATACGGCCCAGACTGCAGAATCCTTTATAAACGCATTCTATGAACACCTTCAGGAATGCATGGATCATGAAATCCCAAATAAAACCAAGACCCAATCCTCCAAAGGCAGACGTCCTGTCTGGTGGACCCCAGCCATAAACAAACTATACAATAGAAGGAGGAAGCTACTACATGATAGAGCAAAATCCCAAAAAGGGAAGGCATCTCTGATCAGTATTAGCAAAAAACTACAGGCACTCATAAAATCGTCTAAGGCCAGCTTTGAGAGAAAAATTGCACAGGACACTAAGGATAATCACAAGGCTTTCTTTAGTTATGTTAGGAACCTGGATGGGAATTCCCAGATATGCTCAGAATTAGTCCAAAATGACAAAAAATACACCGAACCCACAGACATTGCCAAGGTTCAGTGCAAACTTCTCCCCCCCCACCAAAAGGGCAAATATCTATCCCAGCAGAGTGCTGCCCCCGACATCTCAGATGCTCAGGTAAGAGCCGCCCTCTCCAAAGCAAAAAACACAGCATCAATGGGACCAGACGGTGTCCCGGGCTGCGTCTTACATGAACTCCAAGAAGAGCTAAACCCAAACATAAAACTACTGTTCAATCTCAGCCTTACTACAGGATATGTACCCAAAGAGTGGCGTACAGCAACAGTGGTCCCTCTCCACAAAGGTGGTGCCTCAACGGATCCTGGAAACTATCGCCCCATAAGCCTGACTAGCTTGGTCTGCAAAGCTATGGAAAGGATCATCATGGACCTCATAAATAAAGATATTGGGGACCTACAGACACTGGATCCTACCCAGTTTGGCTTTGTTAAGGGCAGATCCTGCCTCTTAAACCTGTTTGATTTCTTTGAAACAGTCACCAAGGGCATTGACGAGGGGAAGGTGGTCCACACAGCCTACCTGGACCTCGCAAAAGCCTTCGATACAATACCCCACTTGGGCATTATAGATAAGCTCACTAGCTTAAATATAAACCCCTATGTCACTAGATGGGTTGCAAACTGGCTCAAGGACAGAACCCACATGGTTAGAATTGCTGGAGCCATGTCAGACTCCAAACCAGTTACAAGTGGCGTCCCACAAGGCTCAGTCCTGGGACCTGTCTTGTTTGGTATATATTTCTCGGAGGTACAGGCCAACACGGAAGGACTGTGGCTGACCAAGTTCGCAGATGACTGCAAACTGGGCGCCATAATCGACTCTCCAGCTGACACAAGCATCCTCCAAAAGGGCTTCATAGAAACAGACAACTGGTGCCAGAGCCATGGTCTCAAGCTAAATGCCAAAAAGTGTATAGTCATCCCCTTTGTCAAAAACAAAGTGCCCACAAATTACCACATAGGTGGTAATCCATTAAGTACAGAAGAAGTAATTAGGGACCTGGGGACCCAAGTTGATAGCAATCTCTCATTTGACAACCACGTGGCCAAAGTGATTAGAAAGACCTTCTATATAGCCCACCTTATTACGAAAGGGTTCACATCCAGATCAAGAGAGGTCATTGTGCCCCTCTACTCATCACTCATCATATGTATTAATTTTTTTTCTGCTTTTTAATTCACTGTATTTGATATTAACAAACACATGTTTATGAAATCTAATAATCTGTAGTTGATGCATAATAGGAACTGGATGACAAAGAATTATTTATATTTAGAGAATTAGGATTTTTTGTTCTTATATGATGATTACGTTTTAAAATGTTTTACAGCTGATTAGTTACTTTTTACAGCTTAACAAATAATGAAAGACACCCTGTAAATATTAATTATCTGTTTGATGAGACATGACAGTGCAACTGTAAAATTATGTCAGGTGAAAGGAACTTCCCCATGTTACATAGTAAGCCAACATATGGATTTGTAGTCTCAGCAGTCACGTTTTGTTGTAACATGGATATAATTTGTAACTTTTTTCTCTTATACCTTTGAAATTTCTAAATAGTAAGTGGTAATAGCAAACTTATGTCACATAATATTTTCCATTTAATGCATAATGTGGGTCAGATTGCAATACTACATAGTCATCTTTACTACAGTTCCTTATAAAATATAATGATAGATTTTCATATATAAGTATAAGAGTATTACATGATTGGGTACATAGTATAAATAACATATTTTTAGTTGGTTACAAAAGTTATTAAATAGATATATAGCACACTGTTTTACTTATTAAGTTAATAACTGGTGTCATATATAGAAAGTTTAATCTAGTTTTAATACATGTTTTTTCTCTCTTTTTTGACAAGAAAATATATAATTAAAACTTTAAATTCTTAACACTTTAATGCAGGAAGTACCACTAGGGAATATATATTACATCCATTTTGTATTTACTTGATATTACTAATCATTTGTCATGGTAAAGGGATATTAACTGTTGTTGGTAAGGGGGTGGTTGATTCAAACAGTACTCTATTTGAATCAGGAGTATCTCAAACTCCATGAAGTGGCTATCAGAAAGTGGTTTTGATATCTTAATTATTGATCAAATAATAAAGTATTTGTTATTAATAGTTATATATAGTTTTTTTCTGTTTAATGTTTTACTTTATCTGTTATTCTATGCCCATAAAAAAATCCTTGATATCTATGTGTGTCAAAAAAAAGAAATGTTTGCTTATAAATGTATGTCATTGAATGTAAATGGCTTTAACAACCCTATAAAAAGGGGAAGTTTGGTTAAACATTTAAAAATGAATAAGGTTGATATTGCATTCTTACAAGAATCTCACATAATATACAGAGATTTAGGTAAATGTCCTTTCATGGTTATTTAATTTTTGCAGAGTCACACTATGGGACCAAAAGAAGAGGTAGAATGATATTGTGGAAAACATCATTGCTTATTCCAAAAATATTAGAGCCATATTCAGACAAAAATGGCATGTTGTGTATAGTTAACATAGAAATAAATAAAAAACAAGTTACATTGGTTAATAACTATTGGATACCAGGTATCAATGGGGAAAATTTAATAAATATCTTGAGTTAACATTAACTAAAATTAAGGGTGATATAATATATGCAGGAGACTTCAATTGTAACCTAGCTAAGAATGATAATACCAGAAATGATAACTTTAGAATCTCTTCTCCTGCAAAAAACGTATTAATTTCAGTAATAATTTGAGTTTGAAAGATATTTATGATTTAAAAGGAACAAATTCTCTAAATTATACTCATTATTCCCTTAGATTTGGTACTCAAACTACTATTGGCAAAGCATGTGTGACTGATAGGTTATACTCTAAGGTAAAATAAGTTTTCATTAGTTCCTGCCTGATGTCTGACCATAATGCCATCTTCTTTAAAATTAATATCATTCCCTGTAGGAAGTGACCTCAGCACAAGAAGCTGTAGTAATTGGTTGTTTTGGACCATTTCTAGCTCTTTTGTAGTTCACTGTTTAAAATCCGCGTTTGCACGGCTTGTGATTGCTTATAGCGCAGCGCCGGTTAAACAAGGTTAAACTTTTTCTGGCTCCATCAAGTCTGCTCTTCAAATTTTCCCTTAAGGAAGCTCTACTCTTAGTATAACCAGACTACTCACTATATTATAAGCCTAGCACTTGTTCTCAATACTTCTCTACTAAGTAAGCACTCTCGTACTAAGCAAAGCACTACATCTACTTATCACCCCTGTGAATATCCACTTCCCTTAAAGGTACAGCACTCCCTTATACTGTTCTAGCATGTCGAGTGGTAGATTACTGGCGTCGTCTCCAATTCAGCTGGTCAATCTGGGTATCTGGAGACAATGCTACAATTGTCTCATGTACACAGACAACCCTATCCTCCTCCCAACAAACACAAATACATGTGAGAGATGCAACTATATAGCCAAACTGGAGGCTGAACTCTCTCAACTCAGGGCTGGCATGACCAGACAGGAGGAGATGGCAACCACACACACAACATTCCCAGTCCCACATAGACCTACCACAACTGCAAACCAAACACATAAAAACACAAAGACATACTCGGAGACTCTAATAAAAAACTTACCAAAACAACAGAGGCTCCCAGAGCAGACATCCAAAAATCCACCACCTCAAAACAAAACACATGCAACACATACTTCAATAAATCAGTGTGTCAACCAATCACAGCCCTTAAGGCCAAACACCTTGCCTGATACACTAGTAATAGGTGACTCTATAGTCAGACACACTGATGTCCCGCTGACCAGGCTGAACAAGGAGAAGGTGACTGTGAGCTGTCTTTCGGGAGCTAGGATCCACCACATAACACACGCACTCAAGTCACTCCAAAGCAAGTACAAATATGACTCCATCATTGTCCATGCTGGTGTGAATGACCTGAGATGTACCTCCCTGGACTACATGAAAAGAGACATAGAGGAGCTCTCCGATTATGTAGCCCAGGCTGGTATGACCCTGACCCTGAGCAGCATCTTGCCCTCACCAAGAATGATACCACAATACAAAGACAAGATGATCAGCTTTAACAATTGGCTCAAGTACTGGTGTCATTCTAAGGGGATCCAATGTCTGTCTGCCTGGGATGACATGTTGGACAAGCCACACTGCTTCGGGATGGCTTACACCTGTCACCACTGGGCTTCCGGATATTGGCTAAGGCTCTTGCCACCCCCATAGTGCCTTTTTAGGCAAGGCTCAAAAGACAAACCCACCTCCTTAGAAAACAAAAATGGAAAAAACTAAGTGTAATGCTGCTCAATGCCAGAAGTCTAAATCTCAAGATGCAGGCACTTGATGCACTCCTCAGCATGGAGAACATCGACGTCTGTGCAGTAACTGAAACCTGGTTCAAGGCTCCTGAGAGCACCCCAGCGCTACCAGGCTATACCTCGTATCATGCTTTTCGGCCCCAAAACCCGGGCCGAACCACAAAGGGAGGGGCAGTGTCCATATTCATCAAGGACACCCACACCTCCAGGTTAGTAGCAACACATGAAGCATCAGAGACCATACAGGTGCAACTAACCATAGGCACAACTGCTATACAACTGGTAGCATGTTACAGACCACCCTCCCAATCTCAAGAACCCCACTCAGCCTTCCTGAAGACATTGGAGGATATGAATGTATCACAAAATACCATCATACTGGGAGACTTCAACTACCCAAACATAGATTGGGTACATTATTCTAGCCCTAATACCCTAGCCCAAAGGTTCCTGGAATTCATAAATTCAAATGCACTGGAACAACTAGTCACCTCTCCCACTAGGGGGAGATAATATACTAGACCTGATCATCACAAACATGGGGACAAAATGCTCCACACCAGAAGTATACCCCTCACTAGTGAGATCTGACCACAAACTAATCACCCTGGATATACATATCCCACCTCCACCCCCAGCACAAAAGACCACAGTGAAAAACTTCTCAAAAGCAGACTTCACTCTTCTTAAGACTGAGATGGTATCCTTTAAGCCCACTGTGCCAGTGGATACCACATCCCACAATGCCGAATCCTTCACAAATGCTTTCTAGGGACATCTCCAAGAATGCATGGATCATGCAATCCCAAACAAATCCAAGTCCCTCTCCACCAAAGGTAAGCATCCTGTCTGGTGGACCTCAGCCATAAACAAATTGTATAACAAAAGAAGGAAGCTACTGCACATCAGAGCAAAATCCCATGAAGGGAAGACATCTCTGATCAACATTAGCAGAAAACTACATTCTCTCATAAAAACATCCAAGGCCAACTTTGAGAGAAAAATCGCTAAGGACACTAAAGATAACCACAAAGCCTTCTTCAGCTATGTTAGAAACCTGGGTGGAAACCCTCAGATATGCTCAGAGTTGGTTCAAAACAACATAAAATACACTGAACCCACAGATATTGCCAACATTCTGGCTGACAGGTTCAGTGCAAATTTCTCTCCTCCTTCACCCCCAAAAGAAGAAATACTTATCCCAGCTGAATGTAATCTCCCTGTCATCTCAGATGTCCAAGTGAGAACCGCCCTAAACAAAGCAAAAAACACAGCATCAATGGGACCTGACGGTATCCTGGGTTGCGTGTTACGTGAACTCCAAGAGGAGCTAAACCCATACATAAAAATGCTATTTAACCTTAGCCTTACTTCGGGATATGTACCTGAACACTGGCGTACAGCAACAGTGGTCCCACTCCACAAGGGAGGTGCCTCTACAGACCCTGGAAAATACCGCCCCATAAGCTTAACCAGCCTGGTCTGCAAAGCTATGGAAAGAATCATTATGGAACTCATAAACAGAGACATAGGGGACCTACAGACACTTGACCCCACCCAGTTCGGCTTTGTAAAGGGCAGATCCTGTCTTTTAAACCTGGTTGACTTTTTTGAAACAGTCACTAGAGCCATTGATGAGGGCAAAGCAGTCCATACAGCATACCTGGACTTGGCTAAGGCCTTTGACACAATACCCCACTCAGGCATCATAGATAAGCTCAACAGCTTAAAAGTAAACCCTTATGTCACTAGATGGGTTGCAAACTGGCTAAAGGACAGAACCCATAAAGTTAAAATCGCTGGAGCAATGTCAGACTCAAAGCCAGTCACAAGTGGTGTCCCACAGGGATCTGTCCTGGGACCCCTCTTGTTCGGCATTTATTTCTCAGATGTTAAAGCAAACATGGGAGGGCTGTGGCTGACAAAGTTCGCAGATGACTGCAAACTAGGCGCCATAGTCGATACACCAGCAGACACACACATCCTACAAAAAGGCCTCACAGAAACAGACAACTGGTGCCGGAGTCACGGCCTTAAACTAAATGCCAAAAAATGTATAGTCATCCCCTTTGGGAAAAACAAAGTACCCACAAATTATCACTTAGACAGCAACCCACTGAGTATGGAAAAAGTAATCAGAGACCTAGGGACCCAAGTCGACAGCGGCCTCTCATTTGACACCCACGTTGCCAAAGTGGTTAGAAAATCATTCTACCTTGCACACCTCATCATGAAGGGATTCACATCCAGATCGAAGGATGTCATTGTACCCCTATATTCCTCCCTCATCAGACCCATGATTGAGTACAATGTCCCATTTGGTATGTACCTCACTCATCATTTGCAACAGCTGGAGAGACCACAAAAGTACCTCACCAAGAGGATCAAGGGTCTCCAACATATGTCTTATTCTGCCAGACTAAAGAAACTTCAGCTCTATTCAGTAGCATACCGCCTGCTCAGAGGTGATCTCTGCCTAATGTACAAGGCCATGTCCAATCAGGATCTGATGGACATGCTCCACCTCAAAAAATCCAAATCCATCAGGACCACAAGAGCTAAAGACTTAAACCTCGGCACAAGTATGAATAGGACATGCTGGAGGGATAGATTCATAACCCAGAGGCTTCCCATGCTTTGGAACAAGATCCCAGTTCATATTAGGCAGAGCCCCTCACTGACTCTCTTCAAGAGAAATCTTGATGAGTGGATGGGAGATCGTAAGTTTACCCCAGGGGGCACATCTGTGTCACTGCTAGACAGGGGCACAGTAAACTAATTCTATTATATAAGGGGACCTTCATTGTGTCACTACTAGACAGAGGCACAGTATTCTAAATTTATTCTGTACATTTTTGTACCATTTCATGGGGTGGCAAAAGCCACATCACTATGGCTAGGCTTACAAATGCCCCAGGGCAGATAGCCTAGTACTATACTATGAAACTATGAAACTATAATAATTTGATATGCTGGCAAAGAATCCCTGCCTATATTATTAAATTAAAGGGATTTAAAGAGTGGCTACTAAAAGAAATAAAATTATTTTTAGATATTAATGACAATAATACAATTTCCAAAGCAATCGTATGGGACTCTTTAAAATCATATCTATTTGGCAGAATCAAAAATTGGTGTTTGAACGAGAGAAAGGAATGGGAAAGTGAAATAATCAGATTACAGTCAAGAATTGATATTTTAAAAAGCAAAATAAATGTTAAGGACATAAAGTCTATCAACAAAAGAACTTTCTAGAATATATAGAAATCTTAAATCATAAAGTTGCAATAAATTTAGAAAGACTTAAGTTGTAATCTTATTCAGTAAATCCCAAACATATGCATAGATTAGCAGTAAAATCAAAAATGTTATCTATCTCTAAGCATATAACAGAGATTAAAGATGAAACAACTAACAAACACAAATATGTTTCAGTCCTAGGAAATATTCTAGAAGTATTTAGAAAACACAATGAAATTATAAACCAAAGAATGTAAGTACTGATTACAATGGCATAAGAGATGATTTCTTAAAAGTTAATATTAAAAAAAAATTACTAAAGAACAAAATACTAAATTGTTCAAAGCAATAACTTTAAAAGAACTAAAGGAAAGAATTTTGAACATATAAAATAACAAATCACAAGGTCTAGATGGTTTAATTGGGGAAATATATAAATTATTACCAAATGAAGTACTGCAGACTTTATTAGATACTTTTGAAGATTTAGGAAAGATGAATTTTCAATACCCTCCTGAAAATATGCCATGATATCTCCTATTTTGAAACATAGAAAAGATCCTACTTTAGTAGCCTCTTATCGTCCAATATCATTGTTAAATGTAGACTACAAAATTTTTATATCAATTCTTGCTAATAGACTAAATCAATGAATGCCTAATCTAATAATTGATGATCAAACATGTTTTATTTTGAATAGAAAGGTTCAATATAATGTTATAAGATTGCTATCCTTAATAGAACATGCAAATAAGAACAAAAAAGAACTATCAATCATTAGTTTAGATCTAAATAAAGCTTTTGACTCCATAAACTGGTCTTATTTATTTAAGACACCAGGATGCAGGAATCACGAACCAGATGCTGAGTAAAAGATTTTTTAATAAAAACAGCTCCACTAGTTTAACATAGAAAAGTTATTTAAGACACTTGATATCTATGGTCTTTCATCTGATTTTATAAATCTTTTAAGTAGACTATATTTAAATTCAATTTCATATGTCAAAATTGGGGCCTTCTTATCAGGTCCTCTTAAAATCTTTAGAGGAACCGAACAAGGATGTCGCTATCCCCTTTATTATTTGCTTTATCTGTGGAACCTTTGGCCAATTTCTTAAGAGAAAATCCTAAAATAAGAAATTTTAATGTTAATTCTAACTATAATTCTAAAATACACATTTTTGCAGACGATATTTTATTAACAATTGGAGATATAAATTCTTCTATTGATCATATTAAACAATCACTTCAAACATTTGAAATGATTTCCGGCATAAATTGAAACAAGAGAAAACAAAAGCTTTAATATTGAACAAAAGATAGATAGTAAATTAAAAAATCATAGTGAATTTAACTGGTTAAATGACAAGCATGAATACCTAGGGGTATCAATAAAATCATCTTGGAAGGAAACCATAAATACAAACTATAAAAAGTTGGTAGTCATGGTGAAAGAATATATAGATAGAGGGAATAAAATGTTTTTTTCTTTAGAAGAAAAACTTGTCTTAATAAAGATGATCATTCTACCAAAAATGTTGTTCTTTTTTCAAACACTAATAGCTTCGCCCTCAATGAAATTATTAAAATGGCTAAACTCCATGTTGTTAAAATTCTTATGGTTTTCACAAAAAACAAGAATTGCTTATGCATGACATTATAAAAATTAGGATAAGGGAGGAGTATTGTCAGAAAAATATGTATTAATGTGTGTGCTAAATGCTGATTAGAAACTAAATAAGTTAACACGTTTTTCATTCTATTTTATATGCACTATTTTATATACAGTTGAGTTTCATATGAGACTAAAAGATGCTTTTTGAAACTACAGTGTGCTTTCTGAAATTTGCAAGATGCCCTCTGACCTAGTAATTGCTAGCACAGCAATATTCATGTTTATGCCTTTTGGAAATTTACTTGAGAAGCAGGTGATTATCTGCTAGGTCAGGAAGAAATGAATGAACAATGCTATATTCTGTAATGTAATGATTTTAAACAATCAGCTCTGTTCGAAGTATGAGAACATGCATAGCTGCAGAAGTTAGAGATAACATAGACAAAGGACTGTTAGAGAAATGAACTGCAATCTATACACTTGCTTTGTGCTCGAATTAGCCATAGTACCTTGAATGGTAACATTGCATGTATCTAACCGGTGGTAGCCAAGGCCACGTTGTTTTTCTTAGGAAGTTTCTCACAAAAATTGATAGTACCAGCAGGATATTGTAAAAACAATCACTACGAAATGATGATGACAAAACTTGTGATTCACTACTTCAACGTGGTAGGCAAAGTCTTATTAGAAAATGCATAAAAATGCCTGCATTTCCTGATTCTAGTTAGACAAACTCTGTATTAGCACATTTTTGTCTCCTTGCTGCAAGATTAAAGTGCCTTAACCTGAACCTACCGTGTATTGATCATTTTTAAAGTATATTTTTCATTTGACAAGTATCATTTCTGAATGTAGAGCTATATGCGGAGGCTATAACTCTTAAATTAGTAACACAATGGTTAAACCCTATGTATAAATCAAATTGGAAAAATCTTCACATTACTTCTCTCCTTACAAATACAGATTCAAGGTTAGAAATAAGTACGTTTTCAGAAAACATTAAAATCTTTCTAGTGTTAAAAGATAATATTTATAACACAAATAAAAATGAAAGATTGTCCCCATTTCTTAAATATATATTAAGTAAATTTAAAAAAAATCATTAAATAAAACATATCTGATGGGAAACTTTAATTTTTTAATGTTTTCTATAGTATATACAAAGAAATGTCTTGATTCATTCAATGTTCCCAAAATCAGAGATATGGAAAACAATGGTTTAGTTTATTGGCACCAATTTCTGATAAATAATAATATTCAAGAACCAAACTCCCTTATGGCCAGATATAATAAAAATAATAATAATTGGTTAAATATACAAATTTTATTTATTTATTTATTTTTATTATTATATATTTATTATTTATTATTTTTTTATAATATTTACTATTATTATTATTTATCCTCATAATCTGCCTTCCCTATCCAGCTGCATACCTTACCTCTCCTGTAAACCCTCCTTGGTTATCTCTTCCTCCTAATATACTTCTATGCTCTACCTTTACTCCCACTGAAACCACCTCAGGTCAATTAACTCTGATTCTCAAGCTGAAAGCTTCAACCTCTCCTGTTCAAATACCTTCTATCTGATTGTTTTCTGGACTTCACCCAATGGGTGTAGCGCCACTCTGTTCGCCCTTGCTACGCTTAGGCTCACTTCGCTCTCCTACCCTACCCCCATTCCCACTCACCCATTACAATTTCCTTTATACCAACCTCACCCTCGCCTTCCTGTTCCACCAGCCTCACAAACTCCACCTCCTGCAACATAACCACTCCTACCCACAAAAATCTGTCAATCTTCACTATCTTACGTCATACCATTTAATGGCGTCCCCTACTGGTCCATCATATCAAACTCTCTCCAATATGCATTACCTTCTTATTCCCACATCACTCCTCTTTATACTATCCTCCATGACCACCTACCACTTCCACCTTCAAAACCCACCCTTATGCTGTCCTACCTCCACATATTATCCACAAAACATCATTCCTATTACTTATACTATCTCCCCAGCTTTATGTACCTCTTCCACTATATGTCTATTTAAACACTCCATCCTCCACGTCCATACACCTACCTATAAGACTAAGTCATTGCTATATAAACTCCAACTACATACTGCCACACTTTCTACTCTTAGAAAAAAACTACTCTGCTCTGGAGACATCCATCCCAACCCAGGCCCATCTCCCACTCATACCTACCTGACCCCTACCAGACCCACCCCCTCCACAAACTCCACACAAATTCCTCCTCGTCCACAACAGCATGTACAGAACCTAGCCCCATCACAAAACCTGACTATTCTCTCACTAAATATTCAGAGCCAAACAAACAAAATCACTGAGCTCCACAGTTGGATGGCTCATACTACCCCACACATTCTCTCCCTATCAGAAAATTGGCTAAAGCCACAAATCTCTGACAGCAAAATACTTACACCTGGCTATAGTATATTTCGCTCCAACAGACTTACTAAAAAGGGAGGTGGAGTAGCTATATTATACTCCAGCAGCCTAAATATCTCACCTTATCCCTCACCCATACCTAACTTCTAACCAGCGGAAGTTATAATACTAAACTGCCATTTGAACCTTCAAAAGAAATTTGCTGTTGCTTCCATCTATCTTCCGCCAGGTAACAATTTACCTATCCTTGAAAACATTCTATCCTGGTTTTCCCAAAAGATAACATATGAAACCCTTATAATAGGTGATGTCAATATTGACTGGTCAAAACTCATTACTGACTCACCTCAACTCAGTATCCACCTATATGGCTTCCACCAAATGATCTCATCCCCCACTCACTTCCACAAAATGTCATCATCAAGTACTACAATTGACTGTATTCTTACCAACTCTCCCCACCACTACCGTAATCCTAGCACCTTACCTGACTCCCTCAGTGACCATCTCCCTACCTCTATCTTAAGATACTACTCTCCAGCACCAAAACCACACCTAACTAGAGATTGTCGGAAACTATCAAATTTCAATTCAACTCTATTCTCTGTAGTATAGACTGGACCATCCTAAAACAAATCCCACTAGACTATGCTGTATGTTTAACAACATATTTCTGAATACTCTAGACTCCCTAGCTCCTTCTAGGAAAATCAGAACTAAATCTAATTTTGCTCCATAGCTATCTAAAGAAACAAAGTCACTAATGAAACAACAGGACAGTGCTTGGAAAGCCTGGACTAAAACAAAACAACTCCCCCTTCTTCACAAATATAGTCAACTAAGAAACCTATCAAAAAAGCATACTACATTAGATAAAAATCCTACTACACCTCTGCACAGCTAAGCAACTCATCTAACCCTCATAAATACTGGTCTACCCTGAACAAAATCCTCTATCCAGGCCGACCTTCTAACCCATCCCCCTACCCAGACTCATCTCCTGAAGAAAACGCTACCCTCCTAAACAAACATTTTATTGATACCATCCAGAATCTCATGCCCACTAAGCCAAACTTAACTTCACAACCTACAGCACCCAACACTCAAACCTCAACTCAGTTCTCCTTTCAGCCCATTTCTACCTTTTATATTAAGTCTTTACTTCTAAAGCTCAAACTCTGTTCTGCCTCCACAGACAGACTACCACCTACCTTCCTTAAACTTGCTGCTGACTCTATTGCCTACCCTGTCTCTGTACTAATAAACAGATCAATTCTTGAATCAACTGTTCCTACTTTGTGGAAATCTTCCTTCACTATACCATTACACAAAGGAGGGAACTCAACTGACCCCACAAACTACAGACCCATTGCCATTCTACTCCCCCTCTCTAAGATACTAGAAAAATGTATTCACACACAGCTTCTTAACCACCTCACCGAACACAAACTACTCACCCCCACCCAACATGGATTCCATCCCAACTACAGTACTACCACTGCCCTCCTTTCCTTCACTCACACTATTGCAGAGGCAATGAATAACAATAAGCTTGTCTCTTGCCTCTTCCTCAACCTCTCAAAGACTTTTGATTCTGTTTCTCATCCTTTACTACTATCCAAACTCTCAAACCTACACCTATCCACATCCTCCCTGGCATGATTCACCAGCTACCTAACTGGAAGGCAACAATCCATCAGATGGCTCTCATCCATCTCCCCC